>NW_006443567.1:4513985-4541020 GCF_000325575.1 Pteropus alecto
CACTTCTCTTATGATTAGTGATGTTGAGCTCCTTTCTAGGTACCTGTTCACAAGTTGTATGTCTTCTTTGGAGATATGTCCCTTTATGCCCTCTGCCCATTTTTTTATTTGATTATTTTCTGTTGCTTTTTTGTTACTGAGGTGTGTGAGTTCCTTACATATTTTATATATTAACCACTTATCAAATATATGACTTGCAAATATTTTCTCCCATTTTGTAGGATGCCTTTTCGTTTTGTTGTTTGTTTTGCTGTGCAGAAGATTTTAGTTTGATGTAGTCCCATTCAGTTATTTTTGCTTTTACTCCCCTTGACTTTGAGGTCAAATTCATAAATCCTCTTTAAGTTCAAGGTCCATGAGTTTAGTTCCTATGTTTTCTTCTATGCAATTTATTGTTTCAGGTCTTATATTCAGGTCCTTAATCTATTTGAGTTAATTTTGGTGAGAGATGATAAACAACAATCTAATTTCATCCTTTTTCAAGTGGCTTTCCAGTTTCCCAGCATTATTTATTGGAGGCTTTCTATTCCCCCACTGTATATTTTGGCCCTTCTGTCAAAAATTGTTTTCCCATATAAACATGAGTTTATTTCCGGAATCTCAATTCTGTTCCACTAGTCATTGTGTCTGTTTTTCTGCCAATACCATGCTGTTTTTATTATTGTCTCTTTGTAGTATAATTTGAAGTCGGGGAGAGTGATTCCTCCAGCTTGTTCTTTTTTTCTCAGGATGGCTTTGGCGATTCTGGGTCTTTTGTGCTTCCATACAAATCTGATGATTTTTTGTTTTATGTCTTTGAAAAATACCGATGGGATTTGAATGGGGATTGCATTAAATCGGTATAATGCTTTAGGTAATAAGGTCATTTTAACTATGTTGATTCTTCCAATCCTTATTCTTTATGTTGCAATTACAAAAGGAATTATTTCTTTCCACTTCTTTTTCAAACATTTCATTATTAGAGTATAGGAACGCTCAGAATTTTTGAATATTAATTATGTATCCGGAGACTTTACTGTATTTCCTTATTGTTTCTAGTAGTGTTTCTGTGGAGTCTTTAGGGTTTTCTATATAGAGAATGATGTCATCTGCAAATAGTGACAGTTTGACATCTTCGTTTTCTATTTGGATGCCTTTCATATCTTTCTCTTACTTGATTGCACTCGCTAGGACCTCCAATGCTATATTGAATAGCAGTAGTGATAGTGGACAGTCTTGCCTTGTTCCTGATCTTAGAGGGAAGGTTTTACATTTTTCACCACTACGTATAATGTTGGCTGGGAGCTTGTCATATATGGCCTTTATTATGTTAAGGTACTTTCCTTCTACACCGATTTTGTTAAGTGTTTTGATCATAAATGGATGCTGTATCTTGTCTAAGGCCTTGTCTGCATCTATTGATATGATGATGTTTCTAATTTTTTAATTTGTTTATGTGATATATCATATTAATCAGTTTGAACCATCCCTGTGCCCCAAGGATGAAGCCCCCTTGATTGCAGTGTATAATCTTTTTAATACGTCGCTATATTCCGTTTGCTAGTATCTTATTCAGGGTTTTTGCATCTGTGTTCATGAGAGATATTGGTCTGTAGGTTTTTGTTTGTTTGTTGTTTGTTTGTTATCTTTACCAGGTTTTGGTATTAGGGTAATATTGGCCGTATAAAATGGATTAGGAAGTATTGTCTCCTCTTCGATTTTTTAGAAGAGTTGGAGGAGAATAGGTATTAAATCTTCTTTGAAAGTTTGGTAATATTGAGTGGTGAAACCATGTGGTCCTGGACTTTTACTTTTTGGTAGGTTTTTGATGATTGTTTCAATTTCCATACTACTGATCGGTCTATTTAGATTTTCCAGTTTTCTTGATTCAGTCTAGGAAGGCATTATCCTTCTAAGTACTTGTCCATTTCTTTTAGATTATTAAATTTGCTGTTATATACTTTTTCATAGTTTTCTTGTATGATCTTTTGTATTTCTGTGGAGTCTGTCATCATTTATCTTCTTTCATCCTTGATTTTGTTTATTTATATCCTTTCTCTTTTTTCTTTGGTGAGTCTAGCCAGGGGATTGTCAAATATTTTATACTTCTCAAAGAACCAGCTCTTTTTGTATTTATTTTTTCTATATATTTTTTTTTGGTTCGTTTACAAATTCATTTAATTCTGCTCTAATTTTGCTTATTTTTTCCTTTTCCTGACTTTAGGCTTCATTTGTTTTTCCTTTTCTAGTTTTTTAAGATGAAGCGTTAGGTTGTTTACTTGGACTATTTTTTGTTTTTTGAGTTAGGCATGTAATGACATGAACTTTCCTCTACTTTCCTCTTATGACCACTTTTGCCATGTCCTAGAAGTTTTGACATGTTGTACTATCATTATCATTCATTTCTATATATCTCTCGATCTCTCCTTTTACTTCTTCTCTGACCCACTCATTCTTCAGTAGCATGTTGTTTAATCTCTATGTATTTGTTGTTCTTTCCACTTTCATTTTACTTTGATTTCCATCTTCAAAGTATTATGATCAGAGGATACGGTTGGTATAATTTCAACCCTCATATTTGTTGAGGCTATCTCTGTGTCCCAGTATGTGGTCAAACCTGGATAATGTTCCATGTGCACTAGAAAAGAATGTGTAAGCAGCTGTTTTGGGATGGAAGGATCTGTAAATGTCAATTATGTCCAGTTGGTCTAATGTGTCATTTAAGGATGCTATTTCCTTATCGATTTTCTGTTTGGATGATCTATCCATATCTGACAGTGGGGTATTTAGGTCCCCCACTACGATAATGTTTTGTTCTGTTTCTCCCTGTTAGTAATTGCTTTATATATTTCGTGGCTCCCTGATTGGATGCACAGATATTAATAGGTGTTACGTCTTCTTGGTGCATGATTCTCTTTATTTTTATGAACTGTCCCTCAGTATCTTTCTTCACCTTATTTATTTCAATGTGTATATATATCATGTGATATTAATACTACTACTCCCACTTTTCTCTGATTGTCATTTGCTTGAAATATTATTTTCCACACTTTCACTTTGAGTATATATTTGTCTTTGGAACACATATGTGTCTCCTGGAGGCAGCATACAGTTGGATTTGGTTTTGTGATCCAATGTGCAACTCTGCGCCTTTTTATTGGTGAGTTCAGTCCATTTACATTTAGGGTGATTATTGAAATATGAGGTTTTCCTATAACCACTTTCTGTTTTACTTTCTGGTAGCTTGATGTTCCTTGTATGTCTGTTTTCTTTATTTTGGTTGGGTTTTGTGGGTTTTCCCTCTGGTCCTTCTTGTTTTATGTTATACTTCAGTTCTGAATCTTCTGTGTGTGGTTACCATTATGAATATATAGATAACAGTTAAATATATATATTTATATATATACACAGTTGCCCATTTTCTTCTCTGTGTGTCTTATCTTCATTCCCCTTTGTGAATTTGGATATTTGAATCCTTCCCTTTTCAGTCATTGTTGTCTCAATTTGCCCCTATGTATGCTGAACGTTCATTACTATCTTGATTTTGCAAATCTCTTCTTATTCTTTAAGCTTGTAATGCCCTGTTATTAGTAAGGATTGCACTCCTCTGCTTCTATCTGCCAGCTAATCACCTTACTCTTAGTTATTTATTTATTTTTTTCATTTTGTTTTAGGTGAGCTGACCCCTTTCAGTATTTCCTGCAATGCAGGCCTTGTGGTGGAAAATTCCCTCAATGTTTGTACATTTGGAAAGGTCTTAATTTCTCTTTCATATCTAAAGGAGAGCTTTTTTGGATACCTTTTTTTTCTGGTAGTTCCTTTCATTTAATAGTTTGAATATAGCATTCCACTCCTTTCGACCTTGTAAGGTCTGTGCTGAGTGTACGGTGATAATCTAATGGGTTTTCCTTTATAGGTTACCATCTTCTTTTCCCTGACTGCCCTGAGAATTCTGTCTTTGTCATTAATTTTTGATAATTTTAATACAATATGTCTAGGTGAAGGCTTTTTTGAGTTGGGTGTTCTGTTGATTTCTTGATCTCCAAGGTCCAGCTCATTCCTTAGATTTAGAAAAGTTCTCATCAGCTATTTGTCTGAAAATTCTTTATAATCCCTGCTCCTTTTCATCCCCTTTTTGAATGCCTATTATTTTTATGTTTCCTCTCCCGATGGTATCAGCTAGTTCTTGTATTTCATTTTATTATTTTTCATCAAACTTTCTATTTTATTTTTCAACTTTTTCAGTGTGTTCTTCATCTCCAGAAGTTCTATTTGGTACTTTTTGAGGGTTTCGATCTCTTTGCTAAAAAACTCATTCCGCTGATCTAGTTGTTTTTACAATTCCTGAAATTGTTTACATGAATTGTTTTGGATCTCATTGAGGTTTTTCAGAAGTACCATCCTGAATTCTCTATCATTCAAGTCACATATTTCTGTATCTTTAAGTTTATTTTCTGGAGATTTTTTTCTTTCTTTCTGAGATGCCTTGTCACCTTGGTAGTTCATGTTGTTTAATGGACTATTTCTCCACCTGGGCATTAATGGAAGTGTATTCTGCCTTTTTTTCCCCCAAAAAAGACTTATTATATAAAGATCTCTCTTTAGCTTGTTGCTAAGATGGCATTTTTCTTTTGGTTTCCAGTAAGTGGCATCTAAGCCTATTAGATCACTGCTTTATATAAAGTCTTAATATTGTCTTTTTTTTTTATAGATGTTTAATTGTGCTCACTACTGTAAGTCTCAAATCCTGTGAGTGTTAGCGATATTTTCGGTAGCCTTTGATCAGAATCCCCTAGGGCTCTGCGGTGTTCATTCTTGGAGGATATGAGAGGAGGGGCCCTCTGGGTTGGGGGATGTTTCGTGTGGCTCAGTCTCACGTTTTGCAGCCACGGCTGGAAAAAAATCAACTGTTGTTTCTCTGCTATCCTCGCTTCTCTACAGTCTCCACTTCTCTACTTTTTGCTCTGATCTCTGAGCACTGATGCCAGCCACGTTGAGCTCACAGCTCTCCCAGGCAGGGTTGTTTGGGGAATCTGCCACACCTGCAGGGAGCTCAGGCTGTGAGAGGCAGCTTCTTTGCTTTTCCCAGTCTACTGCCTGACTCCCGGGGCTCACAACTGTGGTAGCTCTTATGCATGGATTCCATGCTCAGACATGCTGGTGTGAAGTTTTGGTGTTTTTTATTGAGTTTTAGATCTTCAGCTTTTTGTTGTTTCAAGGGTAGAAATTTGGGGACGTCTCTCACTCCGCCATGATTCTGATGTCATTCTCACCATGTTTTAATTCAGAAAGCATAGCAATGACTGCAAGGATGTGGGGTGTCATGTAGAGTAAATCCATCCATGAAATCATTTATAGCTTCCTTCCTTGTCATTCTTCATGTGTGAGGGTTATAGAAGAGAGTTATTGTCTTTTGAAATCCAAGAATGCCCCATTCTTATCTGATACTTTGAAGATCCCCAGGGGCTTGGACAGATTTATGCACACAGCAGGCCATGAGCAGTCTAGATTCATGGCATTAGGCCTAATTGTGTACATTTTATTGTGTAAGGTGAGCTATTATCCTGCTCTGCCTGAGATATTCTTAACTTAACTTTAGCACTGAAAATACTGTATCCCAGGAAACTCCTAAATCCCAGGAAAACTAGAACAGTTGGTCTTTCTATTCATCACCAACTTTTACTTGCCTTAGCAGATTTCTTTTATACCTCGCACATGCATAGCTGATACAAAGTTATTGCTCCTACTTGTGATTTAAGTGATAAACTCAATTTTTTATATACCTTATTTTATACCACACTGCCACATGTGCCACCTACCTGCAACATGTTGTTCCTTCTAGAAATACAAGTCATCCTATGATGTAATTAGGGTTTATATTTTCTTGTACTGGGCTTACGGTTTTCTTTTTTGGTAAAGCTTTGACTCCAACAAATGGTAACATAACAAAACTTCATTCTACTCATTCCCCTTTAATGTGTTTTTCGCTGAGATATAATTCACATGTCATAAAATTCCCCTTTTAAAAAGTAAACAATTCAGTGGATTTTAGTATATTTACAGGGTTGTACAGTCATCACCACTCTCCAATTCCAGAATATTTTCATAACTCCAATAAGAAATCCTGTATTCTTTAGCAGTCAGTCCCAATTCTCCAACCCCAGCCCTGGAAACTACTAATGTACTTTCTATCTCTACAGATTCGCCTATTGTGGACATTTCATACAAATGGAATCATACAATATGTGGCCTTTTGTATCTGGCTTATTTCACTTAGCATAAGCTTTTTAATTTTCATTCAAGTTGTAGCATGTATCAGTATTTCATTTTTATAGCCAAGAAATGTTTTATTGCATTAATTTTGCAAATATTTGTTCATTCATCAGTTGCTGGGCATTTGGGTTGTTTCCACTTTTTCGCTATTCTTTTGCATGTGGCTACCCAGTTGTCTGAGCACCATTTGTTGAAAATACTATTCTTTCCCCATTATAGGGTTGTGGCACCTTTGTCAAAAATCAGCTGACCATGAATACATGGCTTTATTTCTGGACTCTCAATTCTATTCCATTGATCTCTATGTTTATCCGTGTGCTAATACCACACTGTGTTGATTACTATTGCTTTATAGCAAGTGTTGAAATTGGATAATGTTAGTCCTCCAACTTTGTCCTTCTTTTTCAAGATTGCTTTGGCTACTCTTGGTTCCTTGTATTTCCACATGAATTTTAGAATCAGTTTGCCAGTTTATACAAATAAGCTAACTACAATTCTGATAGCAATTGCTTTTAACATGTAGATACATTTGGAGAATATTGCCATATTAACAATATTAAGTCTTCTAACAAATGAAGACAGGATATCTTTTCAGTTATTTGGATATTGTGTTATTTCTTTCAACAATCTTTGGTAATTTTCATGGTAGAAGTTTTACAATTCTTCTGTTAAATATATTGTTATATTTTAAAAGATATTTTTGATGCTATTTTAAATGAAATTGTTTTCTTAATTTTGTTTTGCTCCAACCTATGTTTGCACTAAATTTAATGCTGTAGAAGAAATCATTCATTATGGCTTGCCGTGTGCTTAGAATTAAAAGTTTCGTCCTTCTACTAAACTATTTCTTTGGTGTGTATTTTTATTTTTTGCTCATTAAATTACTATCTTTTTGAAGATTACCTTAAGAAATGATCCAGAGACATGTTAGTGAATGGTCACTTTGATTTTGACTACCTATGATGCTGTCAATATAAATTCTTTGATTTTGTTTTACTAAAGGTGAAGCAGATTATGAAAAACCCATATATTTTTATGTTAACATGGACTTATTCATAAAAGAGGACTTTAAAATTTGGCAAACAAAACTGTTTGATAGTTGAAAATATTTTAGAGAAAAATTTCCCTTGGTTTAAAGCTAAGTCATTTGAGTTAGTCTAACATGGAAATTAATGTTCTTCAGTTTAGTGAAGGAAGGTATGTGAATGTCTTGAAGATTAGCAGTTAGGATTATAAATGATAAGGAAGGATGGCAAAGTATAAAGAAAAAAACAATAGAATTTAATAGTCCTCAAAGAACAAGGTTCCAAATCTCAAACTGCATATATTTTTGGTACCATGATCATTTAGAACTTTTGGGATAGCAAATAGAACAAGAATTGATCTAACTATAGAAGTCACTGTAGTTGAATGGGAAAGTATATAGGCAACAAAAAATGTCAACTCTGGAAGAGGTCAATTTATAGTGAAATATCTACTTAGAATAGGGCCTGAAACACAGTAGGCACTCATTCAGTACTCATTGAATTTGTTGAATGAATTATACTAAAATTTATTATGATGATCCATACTGGATTGAAGTTTATTTTTTATTGAGCATGGGGAAAAGATTTGTTAACTATATTTCCTTAACATAAAGAAATGTTAGCCTCATTAATAATGTAGGCTGACTATGGGGTATGGAGAAAGTATTTTTGTGTATTTGCAGAGTTTGGGGACTTATAAATAAATTTTGCTGAAAACTTGGAATCCAGGGCTAATAGTAAGCCTTGGAAAGGTAATTTAAAACTATATAGATAGTGATAGAACTCCAGGGAGATTTATCTAACTCTGGAGGTATATATTTACATTTCAAGGAAAAATATGGCCAGGGACCTTGGAGACAGTTCTAGGTCATAAAAGTTGGAGACATATCTGGTCCTTGGAAAGATGAATTTATATCCAAAAAGGTTGCAGTAAGGACCCAGGATCCTTTTCATTTTGCCTCCAAAGAGCAAAGATTTCTCTCCTTGTCAAGAGGGAAGGTGGTGGTAGCTGCCTCTTTCTGCTGTAATTAAAGAAGAGAAAATCCATTTTCTCTTGTTCTTCACCTATGATATAGACCTCGCATGGGTAGGAGATTTGACCTGGCTTTCATTGTGTCACTCCAGTGGAAAGGGAATGGGAAACTGAGGTCATTATTATTTGCTTTTTAACTAAATAACAATAAGCTGTCTCTGCTCCAGAACATTCCATGTGTACATTTAGAATAAAATTAATAAATATGAATATTAAAAGCCTAACACAGACCAATTGCTTTCAGGAACTGTTGTCACAGCAGCAATTTCATTAAAATAAGAATGTGTGACTTTTAAAAGCACTTACGAGATTCTCAAGTATAATACTTGAAAGTAATTAACATTGCAGGTTTTTTCTTTTTAAAGTCCATAAGTCTTTCTCCCTAAATCTGATTGACCATCTAATTAATAGGGCCAATTATGGAGGTTTTACAAAAATTAAAGCTCATTTGAATTGTATGGCTCTAAAGAGATGAGAGCTTTTCTTTAAAAGTTAGAACAAAAATGCTAAAATCTTGAAGATTTTATATTGTTGCTAAGATGATTCCATTTGTTTTTAAATTAGAAAGATCATATCAACAGGGAGACAGGCCTATGGAAGAACAGCTACAGATATATTTTTTTTTTACTTTCTGTCCACAGACATTGAAACAGCTTAGAAAAATTACATAATATGGTTCAACTTGTGGTAAATGAAAAAAACTTTTATGTTCGATTTTTTTTTCATTACATTTGGATCAAAATGATAACAGATATAGAGAAGTTAGAAAATAAGATTCTGGAAATTAAGCTGACTTTGTGGCAACAGAAAATAACTGAGTTCTATTTTCATTTTGTTTTGGTATTAATGGCTTCCAACATAAATGCAATGATTGTATAGGCAAAGCAAAGGGCAAGTATAGAAGCCTAGCTTCCTGGCTTCCATAAAGGTTCAGGCTCCTTTGAGTGACTTCTACCTCAATCTATCTCCTCTCGCCCATCCTGATAGACGTTCTGCTCCAGCATTGACAAGTTATCTAAAATTTTACAAACTTACTGGACAGTGTCACACCTCCATGTCTTTGAATATATTTTCTCCTACATTTAGAATGGTCTTCCTATCTTAACCACCTTATCTTTCCTGAAAACCCTAATTCATCCCTTAAAATTCTACTCAGGTGTAACTTTCTCTTCTGTTAAATCTTCCTAGATTCAACATCCCCATAACATCTCAGTGATCCTGTTGCTTATACATATATCTATCTTTGCATGTGTCATCCTATACTGTAATTATCTGTTTACATTTCTGTATCCTACATGTCTGTGTCTTATATTTCCTGTGCTTAACACAGAATCTGATATGTAATAGTCACTCAATAAGTGCTTGTTAAATGAATTAATGAATAGATGTTTGGATGGATGACTGAATGTAGGTATATGCTTTTATTTCCCTAGTTTTTGACTGTCATCACAGAAAAAAAAAGAATTAGGAAGTATGAAAGGGATAACTTTAGAAATTATATGACCTGTTTCCCACTTGTACAAGTGTCCTTTCTACAGGATCTCTACTGGAGTCTCAGCCAGCTTGTGCATCTCCAGGAAAAACTTTCTACTTTCTGAGTAAATGTGTACTATTTTTGGATAGTTTTCATTTTTATAAATTTTTGTTTATTTATACTGTTTATCTACAATGTGCCTTCTTGTAATTCCACCTATTTATCTTAGCGTTCGCTTCTGGAGTGAAACAAAATAAGTGTACTACCTCTTCCATTGTCAAGTCTTATAAGAGTTAACATGGGTTAGTTTAGTCTTCTTCTTTCCAAGGTAAACATACAGTTATTTCAACCCTTTCTTGTCTGTCATGGTTTCTACACCTCTCCTCAACTTGGCCACTTTCCTAGGTATGATTTCCCAATGTCTTTCTTAAAATGCAATATCTACATTTGAACATGATATTAAGATGTGTTCTGACTCATGTTCAGTAGTTATTACTTACTGCATATGAACACTATTAGCTTGAGAAGCTAATGTTACATGAAGCCACCTTCCCTATAGCTCCTACCACTAATTCATGTTCTGGAGTTCCTACTGCGCTTAAAGGGAGAGTTTACTTTTTCTTCATATATAGAGAGTGGCCTGTCCTTATTACAAAGCTTAATATGGTCTGTATGGTTTTGTGAGCTGGTGAACAAAAATATTTCACAAAGGAAACAATAAACAAACTGGTGTTAAGAGGTCAGGACAGTATTATCTTAATGCACAAATTGGGTGTTCCAAGCAGACTGACATTACTTTCTGAACTGTCACTAACTCAGTATATATAATAGAAAATATAGATGGG
Source organism: Pteropus alecto (assembly GCF_000325575.1). Taxonomy (NCBI): domain Eukaryota; kingdom Metazoa; phylum Chordata; class Mammalia; order Chiroptera; family Pteropodidae; genus Pteropus; species Pteropus alecto. Next base: position 4,524,615 of record NW_006443567.1, read on the forward strand.
ATAAAGAAGCAAACTTTTAGCAATGTTGTTACATGAAGGTTTAGTCTAAAGAGATAACCTCACCTTACACCTCCACACATGGACATACAAAATGATTGCTTCAGTCAGTTTTGCCAGAGTGCACTGGTAAATGATGCAATAGTGCTACTAAATTCAGATGAAAACCAAAAAACAGCTGCATCTAAACTGGATCTGGTCATCCTGTCCTTGCAGATATTAACATGAGCAAGAGGCTCTTCGACAATAAATTAAAGCACAATGATCACACAGCTTGATCTTTCAGGAAACACAGATTAAACAATACCCAACTACATGGGAACAGTGAGATCTCATCTTTTTATGTCAAGCTCTTCCACAATCTTACATGGCCACTTTCGCTTCAACTTCGTTGACAAGGAAAAAACATGAAAACCTCATGCAGAAGACACAGATTCCTGTCTTGTCATAAAGCACTTTTAATTAGTTACTTGGACCAAAAAATAATTCTCATAGCCTATTTTATATTCTATGCATATTGACTAATAAAAGGTTTACATAAGGAACATTAGCCTGAATTCAACAAATATACAAACACACACACAGAGACAAACAAACACACATAGACTTAGCATTTTAAAACAATAATACTAGGTTTGTGCTGAGGATTTTGATGATTTTTATTCTAGGAAATTCTATAGGCTTGCCTCAGTTAGTCTCTTCTCCCATACATATAAGATGAATGTCTCCCAAAACACACGCCGCTCACTGAATGCTGATAAAACATAGCCAAAGTACAAAGTGAATTTCTACAATCTTATATTTACAAAGATTACAGGGAAAAGTCTTTGGATTCCTGACAAAAGCAATAAATCCTTTACCCTTTTCTTTCTGTGGGCTAAAGCACAAGCTGATGTGGGAATCAGTGGTCTCTATCTTTTGGCATTTCTTCAGTAGACATGTAATGTTAAATATTTGCTTTTTTATTCTTTAAGCTTCAGGAAGAATTTTTTCAGAAACAATTTTGTGAAATAAAGAAAAGAGTGACTATTGATAAGTTTTCTTGTTAATCAACTTGTAGCAATTATTTAATCAGCTAAGTTAATAAGTCTTATGTGGTTAATATGTTTAAGAAGTTAAATTAATAAGTGTTACAATAGAAAATGAAGAAAAAAATCTCACTTAAAATGATAACTAAGAAGTTTACTGCTCTTAAGTGTTCACAGAAACTTAGAGCCTGAAGGAGCCATCATAATTTAATTTAACCTGGAATACTAAAATTTATTTGTATTTTCTGATTACTGTGTGCCATGCACTGTACTAATCATTTGCATGTATTTTCTTATTTAATCCTCATAAAACACTATACTGTTACTATTTCCATTTCTCAGGCAAGGCAACTGAGATCCAGAGAGGTTAAGTGACTTTCTCAAACCCACAGAAATGGTAAGTGAAAGAACTGCCTCTTAACTTCTATCCTGTCCCCCTAATTCTAGAGAAAGGGAAACTGAGGCCCAGAGATAATCAGCTATTTTTTTCCAGGTCATACAGTTACCTAGTGTCAGAGTCAGGGCCATAAACCTAGCCTCTTGACTCCTAACCTAGTGCCTTTCTATAGCTTCCAGCCTCTAAGGTCTTCAGGGAGATGGAACATGTTCCAGACAGTTGAATCGATATTCTTCCTTCAATAAGACCTAAAAACAAAAGCTGAGCAGGAAGTAAACTTGGGTTTGTCTTGCAAAGCTTATTCATTAAAAGGAAAAAAGAAAATCTTCTGTCCCTTAAAATAGCCCTATCTGAGTATGCTGCTACATAATGGGCACATTCAGATAAATGGAAGTGGGTCGATAGCAGGGCACAGAACAGCCGTCTTTGCACAGAAAATGATTTAATAGACTTGAGTTCATTGGCTGCTTCAGGCACTGGTTACGTGGTACATCCATTACTAGGGAAAAGCTAAGAGTAGTTTTGAAAATAATTCTCAATAAAACCAGAAAAAATATTACCTATTAGAACTCAGAGAATACATTTTTGACTGCTATTCTCTATGCTTGGATGATGGTCAATATTTATATAAGACAGAGAGAGGGTCTTTGGAATGGATTCGAATACATGTTTCATATAAGCCTGAAGGCAACACTTGGTTGCTGGGTTTATCCAAAGTTGGTGCAGGTCATGAATGAAAATCAATGAACTAGGTTTCAGATTGAATATCTAATGATTACATATTGTCTCAGATTTGTCATCCTGTTTGTCCCCTGGCCCTAGCTTTTCAGTCTTTCTGCACCAAGCACAGATTATAGCATATACTGTGTGCTCTATAATTTTTTGCTGATCCAATGACTGACAGGTATGTTGGCTCAGATTGCCAGGGTTCAAAGGCCTTTTAGAAGGATTTAAGAAACATTAAAGGAGACATATGGGAGCTATCTGCTCTTTTATGAGGCTCTTCTAATGAAACAGAAGTTTTGCAAGTATTATTTGCTGTTTTGGCTGTTGTTTCCCCCACACACAAACACTGGGTATTTGCAGCTTCAAGTAGATCTGTGGATAGTATTTTGTCCTTGGCTCCAGACATAAAATCCTGTCATTTCCACTACAATGTGTGAGATAATTAACCCTATGTCACAATATGGTATTGGAATAACTGTGGTATGCACTTTGCCAAGTTCACAATAATATAGATAAGTGGTTGGCCCCCACGCACTGCCTAGCTTAGAGCCACCAAGGCCATAGGAAGCCCTAACTAAGGAAGAAGCCTCTTCCAATCAATGTTAATCTGTCTTCCATTAAGTGCAAAAAGCAGTCAGGGAAAAGCTCATCTCTTGAGACAGATGGAAACAAGCAACTGAGCACTTTGGCATTCTTCACCTAGATATCCCCTTGGTTCAGTCTTCTATAAAGACATTTCTTGCATATCACTTAGAAACTTGAAAGTGAAGCAGTTTATCAGAGGAGTTGTTCTGATATTCCAGAGAGGAGAGCTGGATTTAAAATAACCTTAAAATCTACTTGCAGCTGCCCATTTCTGAGGGCTATTTTGAGAAGAAAAGGTCATTGATGAAACCTTAAAACAAGTAAATGTTACCCTTCTTCCAAAGAGTTCATACATTAATACCTTGAATTTTATTGCTTTGAAGAAATAAAATAATCTTTTTTTTTTAAACTAGTAAATGTCAGCAGTATGGACTTCCCAGTTTTCCTGGCATTTCTCTCCCAGCCTCCCCCGACATTAGCCTAGCCAAGGCATGCTTTGAGGCTTTGACCTTTAAGCTCTATATAAGAATGGAGAAAATCCCTAGGTCTTTAGGGCTACTACTATAAGGACAAAGGGCCAGCTTATAAGATGGGGTTAATAGACTGAATGAAAGAGTGCGAGACTAAGGAGAAAAAGAACCAGTCTTCTCTCTGCCACTTTCCACTATGTGCTCTTAAGCAGGTCATTTGCCCTCTCTGAACCCTAATTTCGTCATCTATAAAAAGGAAGGAGGTTGGAATAGATTGTTTCTGAGGTCCTTTTGAGTGTCAAAAATTTATGAGTCATCATCATTTCTGATTTCCTTATGATGATGGTACAAGAAAAGCTAATGAAATAAAAATAATTTTATTTGTAGCAAGATTACCAATTTCCAGAGAGTTGGAATCAGCTCTACTTTAAATTTCTATGAGAAAAGCAGAAGCTTTGTGTTTGTCATTGTAACTGCAAAAACATATGCTAATCAAAATGTCATTTCCTCTCAGTAATTAAAGCCTCAGCGAGTCTATGGCCATGCCACCCTGAACAAGCCCAATCCTGTCTGATCTAGGAAGCTAAGCAGGGTTGGGCCTGGGAGACTATCTAGGCAGATCAGGTGCTGTAGGCATAAAAAATAAATAAAAAAATAAAGCCTCAGTGAGAAATCCAAATAACAGCTTAAATTGCCTGGCATCAGAGTATATGAGATGAAGTAATGGAAAGAGCATAGGGTTAGCATATGGTGATTGGAGTTCAAATTATGGCTTTACCACTTATTAGCTGTGTGACTTTGGGGACTCAGTTTCCTCTCTGGGACTCAGTTTCCTCATCTGTAAAATAATATCCATTTCTCCAGATTGTTGTAAGAATTAAACTAGATAATGTACCTAAATATCCTTGCAAGTAGCAGATGGTCAAAGAATTAGTCCCTTTCTCTTCCCACCTACTCACCCTATAGAGTACATAGAAAACTCAGTCGCTGTTCTTCAGAAATGTATGATCTAGTGATCAAATCAATAATAATACACTTGAGAACAATTAGATAACAGTGTCAGATAGCAGATGAGTGGTAAAGACCCAAAGGGGTTCCAAGACTGAAGTGGTCATGGAAGCTTCTTTTATCTTTGCATTTAAAAATGTATTGTATGTAAAGAGATATTTTGTTCTAAGTGTGCAGATGAGAAAATGAGATCAGAGAAGGTAAATGGCTTGTCTGAAGTCATAAAGCTTATAATGAGAAGATCTGGGTCTTGAATCTAGATTTTCTGGTCCCAGATACAGTACTCTTTCCAAAGCAAAGAAACTGATTCTGGATGGGTAAAGATGATTTGGTTAGAGAAAGAGAGTATGAGGCAGAAGTTGCAGCAGGAAAAGAGATACAGATGTGGCAAATCAGCCATCAGAGCAGAACTTCCTTTTCTTCTCACCACCAAATCCATGAACCCAGATGTACCCGCTCTGCCTTCCTTCTTGTAACAATAGGTAATATGCTTTTTCTTTTATCTAAGATCAAAGACTAGATTCCAATTCATAACACTTTTTAAAGGGTTTTGGGCCTTCATTTTTTAAAAATTTCTAGCTTCTTATTAATTTCTCCCTATAAAATTTTCAGAATAGTTGTCTCTAGTTTTGCTCTTTACACCCTCACTTCCCTTCCACTTTTCTTAGGCTTCCAATTCTACCACTCAACTGAAATGGCCAATAATGACCCCCGTCTTTGCCAAATCCAATGGTCATTCTCCATTCTCATCTCCTTTTATCTTTCAGTAGTATTTGACATGGCTGATTACTAGAAATTACTAGAATTTCTAGGTCTCTAGAAATTCATATTCTTCTGGGTTTTCTCTTACTTGGCTACTACTTCTTCAGTCTTCTCTGTTGGTCTTTATTTTTTTCTCCTTTGCTTGACTTCTAGATGTTGAAAGAGCAAAGCTCAATTATTAAATTTTATTATGGGTAGAATTGTGTCCTCTCAAAATCATAAGTTGAAGACTTAAGACACGGTACCTAAGAATGTGACTGTATTTGTAGATAGGGCTTTTAACGAAGTGATTAAATTAAAATGAAGCTTTCAGGGTAGGCCCTAATCTAATCTGACTGCTGCCCTTATAAGAAGAAATAGGGACACACAGAGACACCAAGGGCACACACACAGAGGCAAAGCCATGTGAGAACACAATGAGAAAGCAAGTCAAAGAAAGAGGCATCAGGAGAAATTGATTCTGCTGACATCTTATTTCTGGACCTCTAACCTCCAGACTGAGAAAACAAATTTCTGTTGTTTAAGCTACCTAGTCTGGTATTTTGTTATGGTAGCCTTAGTGAACTAATACAGACATCTTCTCCGTGTTCAGTGTTTACACTCACTCTTATTCTGATTTCATCTAGTCCCATGGCTCTAAATACCATCTGTATGCCGACAAGTCCCAAATTTATATCTCTAGCCCGCCACTGTATTTTCTTACTCCAAGACCCACGCTTTTAATCACTGTATTAAGTTAGAGCTATTTCCTTGTACACCTCTATTAATGTGGGCTATGATTGCATTATTAGTTTTTTTCTTTGGTCTTTTTTTGTTCTTATCAAAATACGGTGACTCACACTGTACTTGAGATATTTTTCACTTGGAGTGCTTTCAGGACAAATATTTTTTATGATGTGCTTTTGCAATGGACTTTTTAAAACCTAAATGCAGCTCTTTCATTTTATCCTTGTTAAATTTTATCTTCTTGGTTTTGACCTATTCTTATAGCATATCAAGATTTTGAAATTTAGTTATGTTATCCATTATATTACTCTCTTTCTCTTACCTTTGTGTTATTTGCAAACTTGAAAAGCATGACTATTTTCATTTAAGTTGAAAAAATGATTGAACAGTGCAAGATCAAGAAGAGGGCTCTGTGGCATTCTAATAGAGAGCCCTCTCCAAGTCATCTTCAATCCAAGAATCTACACTCTGGCTATGACTTCCTAATCAGTTCTAGATATAGCTAACTAAACTACTACCTAACCCTTATATCACCATATTGTTGTCTAGGATGTCATTTAAGATTTTTTCAAATGCCCTGCTTGAACCAAACTGTCATCGAATGATGGCAAAGTGGTAGCAATGATAAAGGAAAATAAAAGGGACAAGATATTTCAAAGGAACATAAATTTGATGGCACTTGGGAATAAGGGGAGAAGAGGCATTCAAGGACAGTACAGAGTTTGCATCCTAATATCCCATGAATTGTAAATGTAAGTTTTATTTCTTGTTCTACACAAACATTTTTAAAAAATGGTAGGTTGCCCAACAACATAAATGGCTCTCAACAGCATTATTCTGAGTACAAAAGAGTACATACTGTATGGTTCCATGTATATGAAGTCCTAGAACATGAAAACTAATCTATGGTGGAAAAAAAAAGCTCAGTGGTTATCTTGGGTAGGGAGAGGTAGGATTGAACTGGGAAGTCACAAAGGACTTTCTGAAGTGATGAAAATGTGTTATATCTTGATAGTCATTTGGACTATACAGGTGCATATATTTGTCAAAATGCATCAAATAGTACACTTAATATTTGTGCATTTCATTGTTTGTAAAATTTGCCTAAATAACAAGAAGAAAATACTGTGAACTAATACTTAATTCAAATGGCACACAATATAGAGTATTTAGAGGAGAGTGTCTTGAAGTCTGCAACTGACTTCTAAATGCATTGAAAAGATTGAGGGATAGATATGTGTAAAGGAAGTATAGTAATATGTAAATGATAGAATCTAGGTGATGGGTATCTATAATGTAAAAAGTCTATTAACTTTTTTGTATATGTTTAACGTTTTAATAATAAAATGATAGAAATAAAAAAGAAAAAAAGACAGGTTGCCTATATTTAAAAATTGGAATTTTTTTCATTAAAATCTAGATATCTGCCTTCTATTAAAAACTTAGAAGATCTGGCAAGACTGGTTCTTTTCCATGGCTGAAATTGAGCTGTGCACTATGGGACTCACTGCTTCTGTTGTTTCCCCAATGAAGACAGATTGCACTGTTATTTTTTTTCTTTAATCTGGTCTGCTTTGTTTATTTACACTATTTGCCTGGTGCTTTATAAGCATTTGAGCTTTTTTTAAAATCATAGCCGACATACAATATTTTATTAGTTTCAAATATACATCATAGTTATTCAACATTTACCTACCTTATGAAGTGATCACCACAATATCTAGTTACCATGTGTCATCAAACATAGTTATATTATTAACTATGTTCCTTATGCTGTACATTACATCTCCATGACTTATTTTATAACTGAAAGTTTGTATTTCTTAATCTCTTCCCCCTTTCCACCCATCCCCACACTCCTCATATCTGGCAGTATTTGGTTTGTTCTCTGTATCTGTAAGTTTGTTTTGGTTTCATTTTATTCGTTCATTTATTTTGTTTTCTAGATTCCACATATAAGTTAAATAATACAATATTTGTCTTTCTCTGTCTGACTTATTTCACTCAGCATAATATCTTCTAGGTCCATTCATGTTGTCGTGAATGGCAGGGTTTTATTTTTTTTTATGACTGAGTGATATTTCATTGTGCGTGTATAGGTGTGTGTGTGTGTGTGTGTGTGTGTAATGCACAGCATAAAGAATATATATTATCATATCTTCCTTAGCCATTCATCTATTGATGGGCACCCAGATTGCTTCCATATCTGGGCTATTGTAAACAGTGCTACAGTGAACAGAATAGTGCATTTTATTTTTGAATTAGTGTTCTAGTTTTCTTCAGATAAATACTCAGAAGTAGAATTGCTGGGTTCTATGGTAGTTCTATTTTTAATTTTTGAGGAATCTCCATACTATTTTCTATCATGGCTGCATTAGTTTACAATTCCACAACAGGTGAATTTTTGATCTTGTAGTTTGGTTGAGCACTCAAGCTTTGGCTTCAGATGAACCTGAACTTATCCCTGGAACAACTTACCTTTCATGAACCTCAGTGTCCTCGTTTGTAAAATAATCATAATATCTACCTCAAAAGATGTGAAGATTCAGTAAGATAATATACAGTTTCTTGCAGATAGTAAGTTCTTAATAAATAATAGAATTCTTTCTTAAGGGTTTGAGCCAAAGCTGTTGTCAAGATTAGCAGTTTTGATAAATGGTAAATAGGATAAAAATGTTAACTTTGACAGAAACAGGAAAGTTGAGTCAGGATTTGGGGAAAAGAGTGGACATGGAATAAGGTGTGTCCGGGTTTAGGCAAGTAGAGTAGATGGCTGGATATTTGAGTTTCAGCTTGTACTAGACATCTGAAAACAGAGAAGTGAACTTCACAGCAGAAATCAGAGTTGGAGACAGAGCTTAAGAAAGTCCCCTTTAAGTAGGTGATAGCTGGAACCTAGGAGTGGTTGAGAACTTTGAAGCTGACAATAAAGAAGTGAGCAGATGTTCAAGAAGTGAACCTCAAGGACTATTCACAAGTTGGAAGCAGGAAAAGAAAAGAGGGACATAGAAGCAGTAGTATGTCCTCAAAGCCAAGAGAAGAGAGTGTTTTAAGGAGAAAGAGGTGTAAATAATTAAAAGCTTGTGGAAGCGTAATGTAGAAAAGTGGTCTCCACCCACTTGTCAAGCAATAGAGTGACCATGAGAACCAAACAGAGGCTCTCTGACAGCCTTTATTTGACCTGATTGATCCTTCTGGGTTGCAGGTTTTAACATGACAGGCAGGACACAGTGTTCCATATGTAAACCAAGTGTCATGTTCATTAGGAAATAGATGCATCATCTTGTTGCAATCATAGTTTTGATAGTCCTACTGGAGTGAAGCAATATACATTATAAGAAAGAAAAGTAAAATGTCTTATTTACACCAGATAATGTCAGACCTTGGGAGAATTGGGAGGGGACATAATGTCCAGCTTTTAAATTTTCATATTTCTTTTCATTGTGACTTGATATGAAGTGATTTCAAAACCAACATTATTTTCGACAGTAATTTATAAATATGGGGCTAAAATGTTATTTAGTTATATTGTAGTATTATATTCCTAAAATCCATGGCTGAGTTAAATTAATTCCTTGAACATTCCATAGTAAATGAATCAAGGTAGCACTATGATTTAAAAACTATTTTTTAATCACTACTTTAAAACAATGTTATACTAGAGACATGTAGTTATTTTAAAGCCTGTGATTATACTCATATATTAATGTGATTATCTAGCTGTGGTGGGAAAGAATAGGATCCTTATCTTAGCTCAGTGTCAAATTTTCTGTTTGACACCAGTTTTACATTGATATTAAATAATTGTATATAAAATACATTCTTAATCTTAAAAAAGATGTAATATTAATTCTCCAATTGTTATTGTTTCTCAAAATTCCTCTTAAAAATGCTCTTAAAATGTGTTTTTGTCTACAGCCATGCCACCCTGAACAAGCCCGATCCCATCTGATCTTGGAAGCAAAGCAGGGTCGGGCCATTGAGACCACCTAGGAAGACCAGATGCTATAGACATAAAAAAAAAAATTAAAAAATAAGGGATTGTAAGCTGACAAGTTCCTTGCAATCTGTGAGATCAACCAAGGGTTGCCTTGCCCCCCCACCAAAAAATGTGTTTACAAAAACTCGTGAAATTACACTTGAGATTTCCTCTGTTCATAATTTCAGCAAGTTACTGATTTATCCACTTAACAAAGCCATAGGAAGGGTTTTGCAAGTTTAATCTATTTCTGTTGTTACCATTTTCCACTAGGTTGTCTAGCTAGCTTCTTTAAGCCTAACTTAAATGTTCTAAATGTTAACAGTTTTCATTTACAGCTTCTATGTGATAAGGTCTACAAAAATTTCAGAATGCATATATGGAATCAAATTCTTAAGACTCACCCAGAGACCAAGCTATTCAACTTTGCCAAATGCCAGGCACAGGTTCGGTTTACTCCCAGACAAATTTCAGTCAGTTATCCAGATATCTTTAGTTTTCCTTCTAAAAGGTAGATAAATACACCATAAGACAAAGAAAAATTGTGCCTTAATCACTAATATACTTTATTTCTTATGGAGACTGTTTTAGATCTGAAAGTAATTGGTTGTATTTAGATAAATAAATAATTCATTGTTATGAACAGTATGTCTTGAGATAAACCAGAATTCTCCTAAAACATGCTTAAAAACTAGTTATAAACTAGTAAATGATGGAGGATGAAAAAAATTAATAGGCCATCAAAAAGCTTCTTCACAAACCTGACTTCCAACACCAAAATATTTTGACATGAGCTTACATCTTTTTCATCTTGAAAGTATTAAAAATTGTTTAATTAAGATTGTACAGTTTGCTTAAAATTTAAATTTAGTGAAGATCTCATTGCATAGTAACTTATAAAAGATTTTTACAACAAAGTAAGCTCTAATCACCTGGTCTTTAAAAGGGACAGATTTGAAGAGAGTCTTCTATTCTTGAATGAAAAGTTAAAGTATGTTCTTTTGTATTTGAAGTCATCCATCTTCTTTTAAACTTCATTTATTACATGCACTCTTAAGCTAGTGTATTTGTTAACTCTTTCATGGAATTCTTTGTTTTCATGTACAGTCAACTCTTGATTATATCAATTCAACAATACAATTGAACAAATATTTATTGAACATTGTCCTATGTTACATCTAATCTAAAACAGCAGACCTTTTAAAAATAATTTATATTTGGATTTGTAATACATTACGATTTTATTATAAAAATACTTTGATTTGTTTAGAGGTTTATAATTTTCAGAGTATTTTCACGTATATTATCTTATTTGATTTTATGCAGATTTACTTCCCTACTTAAGAGAGGCTGATTTGGCTTAAGCTGATTGATATTAATATTAATTTGCACTCACTAACACATACTGACTGAACAGCAGGAGTGGGGGGCTGCTGGAGTGTGCTGAAGAGAAGGGAAAGCTCGTCTGCAATTACAGCTCTGAGGTGGACAATAGAGCTGATGCACATAATAAGGCAGTAGTGACCACACATACACACTGGCATATATGCCTTAATTTATTTTTTCATTATTATTAACCACTGAAACAGGCATTTTGGAGATTTAAAATGGGTAGCTAATTATGATGAGCAAATAGAATGGCATAGTAATTGTGCTTGGGTGAGTTACTCAATCGAGATCTTCTAGTTGAGGAAACCTTTGTGACTATCAGTATTGACTCCAGAAAAAGAATTTAAATGGAAATGAACAAAGTAACCACAGATAAGACTTCAGCATCAGCTCAGAAAGTGGAGGCTGATGGCAGTACATCCATTAGCAGAGGAACATTTCAGCTAAAGAAGGAGCAGTAGCTACTTTACCTCTGGAAGCACACTCATACTTTGGTTTCACTGGGAGGGCAATATGAGGAGTGCAGAGAATATATACACCAGTTTTGGAGATTGGATTTCAATTCCAGCTCTTGCAGTTGTTAACTGTGAACTTCATCTGTCCTGGCTGCAAAGGCAATTCACACCTAACAGGGTTGTTGCGGCAATTCCACACAGGGCCTGGGACATAGTAATCATTCAATAAATTGTAGCTATTACTTGTAGTAGTTTTTTTTTTTAATTATCATCACTCATTACTTATCTTCTCTAGGAGAACCACTCACTTTCATGCCCAAGGCAGCTATTTGGAAACAGAGTGGCTCCAGCAAATATCAGACAGTCTGGGCAGCAGGTGAGATATACAGGGGCAGGAAGCTAGAAAGGAAGACAAGCCATTTTCATTTCCTTTATGGAGAAAGTGAACTTAGGACAGACAGAAGTTTGAGCAGACTGGCCAATAGAAGCATTTAGGCAGAGGCAGGGAACCAACCTCACTGCTCTCCATGGAATGATGAGGTATAAAGCAGGGGGAGAAGACTTTGTCTTCTCTTTATGAGTGTGGGCCTCAGGCATGTTGACATCCATGACATATCTCCTCAGTCACCTCCAATTGCCAGAAGCAGATCTTGGGTTTGCAAACCCAACAGTCTAGAATGGCAGGAGAGGACCATAGGGGTCTAGGCATGGAGAGAAGAAATTTAAACAAGGATCCAAAGCAGTAAAGCAGTCTGACTTGACTGATAAAGGCCTCTATCAGGAGAAGAATACACACAGGGGTGATGGAAGGGGAGAGGGTCTCAGAAACAAAGAGGCTGCAAGAACTGAAGAAATGATGTATGCACCACTCATTCTGGATTAATGTAATGCCTTCCAGACATAAAGGAAACTTGACAGGTTAGTTCAAGTTTCTTCAGACAGGGAAGTTGTTAGTCTCTTTGGGGCCATAGCCCTTTTGGAAATCCAATGAAAGCTATGTATTCTCCCAAAAAAGCAGATGTACACCTATCCACAAAATGTTACATGCAATTTCAAAGGGTTTATGGATTACATTAAACTCAGATTGAGGACCTCTGCTATTCAGGAGATAGGTTACACTGGAATTGATATCATGAAGATGTGCTGGGAGTTCTAAATCTCAAGAGATAATAATATAGTTGTCCAGTGTTTACCTCAGTATTGAGTGAAATGAGAAGCAGTTGGTTACACTTTCTTTGCAGTACATGGCCCCTAACAATTCGAAGCAACAGTGCCATTTCACTACCAAACAATCCCTGGTTTTCACCAAAGGAACCATACTAGTGAATTTCTCCTGGGTCCAAAGGACTATTCTAATAAGGAGGAATAAAGGAAAAGTGAAACTCCAGAAAAGTCTTTTTCCTTGTTGAGCAAGAAATAGTTTCAATATTTCGGCTCATGATCTGTCATTTACCTTTTTACATCTCTGCACCTTGTACTAATGAAGAAGAATTAGTATTGGGCCCCAGAGCTATGATTTATTTTATGTACTGCCTTTCCCTTTTTCGGCTCTGCCACTAGCACAGACCATATGGGGAAGATATAAGAGCGCTAGCTGAGCACTTCAGTGGTCATGAATCAAGTCACTACCATAAATAATGGAATATTTCTTGTTTGGACACTTTCAAGTTTCACAACTCCAGAAATAGCTATTTAAATGACTTAATTTTCTTCTCCATTGACTTTAATGAAGATCTCCTTAGGTTCAGTCATCCGGCAAACGCAAACTCAAATAGTACTGTGAGTGTTTGAGTTGGGCCAGGAATGTCTGAGAAATGGACTCTGGTTATGCAACTGAAATATGAATTTGGATTAAATGCTCTCATGACAAAGCCCTAAAAGGTGCACATTTTGAAAGTTAACACACTCATACAACTGCAGTAGCATTTAAAACACTGAATCTGATGGACCTAAAGCCTGCAAACAGTTATATTTCTTTTTATTTTGTTTAATTTTTCCCTCCAGGACATCTTTAGCATCCAATTACCATCCTAGGATGGTTGGATATTGGAACTTTCCCCTTTTCTCTTTTGTCCCCAGAGGCCAAGCAAATCAAACGCAGCCTTGTGAGTGAGTCTCGACTTCATGCCTTAGTGCCCACCTTGAGGAGACCCTGGTGATCTTCCCGGACACATGACCTGATTTCATACTGGAGGACAACTAAGCTCAGAGATAAAAAACACTGACTTTGGCTGTATGTGAAAGGGATTCTAAAATAAGGGTAGAATAAAGATGAAAGTGGGTGTCAGAAAGCACGGGAAACAGATGTGAAAATTCTCAGCCCGGAATCACAGCCCTATTTTATTTTATTTTATTTTATTTTATTTTATTAATTTTTTTATTTTTTTATTTTTATTAAATTTACTGGAGTAACATTAGTTAATAAAATGTAATAGGTCTCAAGTGTGCAATTCAATAATACATCATCTGTACATTGCATTGTGTGTTCATCACCTAAAGTCAAATCTTCCATCACCATATATATTCTACCCTCTTCACCTTTTCTACTTTCCCCTTCCCCACTTTCCCTCTGGTAAGCACTAAACTGTTGTCCATGTTCATGAGTCGCTGTTTGTCTTGTTTGTTTGTTACTTTCACTTTTATATCTCACACATAAGAGAAATTATATGGTTTTCAACTTTTTCTGTCTGATTTATTTCACTTAGCATGATAATCTCAAGGTATATCCGTATTGCAAATGGCAATATTTCATCTTTTCTTATGGCTGAGTAGTATTCCATCTTATATATGTACCACGTCATCTTTATCCAATCACCTATCGAAGAACACTTCGGTTGTTTTCATGTCTTGGACACCATGAACAATAGGAGTGTATATATCTTTACAGATAAATGTTTTTAAATTTGGGGGGTACATACCCAGAATAGGAATTGCTGGGTCATATAGTAGTTCTATTCTTGGCTAGATAGGAATGATCTGGAACATGTAGAGAGAATGGGGTGAGACAAGACATAGGCCCCTGTACTTTCACAGTCTCAAAATATAACTCCTTTAGCACATTGACCTGATACCTTAACTTTTGGAGTTGCTAATTTTTGAGTTGGCCATGCTTATTCTACTTTTCTTCTCGCTTCTCCAACTGTAAGTGCTTGAACAGTTATAAAGTGTTCAATATTTTTTAAAAGATAATAAGATCAAATTATATGCATAATAATTTGTTTATTTAGCCATTACTATATGCCAGGTACTGTTCCATATACCCTATTTGTTTGCATTGTTACCAGATTGGAGTTCTTGTGGTCCCCAAGATAGAAATCGAGAGGAAATCTCAGAAAAATTTCCAGACAGATTTTATTAAGCTTATGCTTGAGCACAAGTGAGGCAGCACAGAAGAAAGGAAGATCCTCCAAGCCTGCTCAGGGACTGGCTCTGCCTGGCTGTGTTGATAAACTGGAACAAAGTGGGCTTGCTCAAAAAGGCGGGCTTTTTGAAAACAGTGGGCTTTTTGAAAAAGGTGAGTTTCTTTAACTAATTACAGTGTTTGGTAATCATGTTCCAAACTATGTTATAAAGGCAAGATGGCAGACTGCTCATTACTGCCACCTCAGGAAGGTCGTGTAGTGGTCAAACCTTGATCAGCTGTGTATGCAGAATAGTGGTTTTCACATCTGTATGGAAGTAAATGGTTTAGAGAGAGGTAATAATCAGCTACTTCTGCATTTATGTGTAGGAGGTGATGCGGTGGTGACATTCTTGTGGTCACCTTATCCAGTGTTCTTCCTGGCCATTTGGCATTCCTTTGGCCCCAGGCTCAAGACCCTATGCTGTCACAACATCATCCCATTTAGTCCTCACAACAAGTCTCTGAAGTAAGTGCTGATATGACCCTCATTTTACAGCTAAGAGGCACTAAGGTAGTCACCTGTGCAGGGTTACCTATTTAGTAAGGGGAAGATCCAGGATGTAAATCTGAGTCTAGCTGACCTCAAAGCTCATATGGTAGGCTCTCGTGCCTCAGAATCTATAAGTGTATCTATAGATGTTGCTTTGATAGGTTTATATCAGCTCTCAAGATAACAAGAGCATCACAAAACTAAGCTCACTGACCTGATTATATGGTGATTCCAAGGTCTTAGAACTTGCATGTTGATCTCCATTTTACAACATGTACCTCCTTGTTATCACCCACAGTGCCCCTCAGGCTGATGAGTCCTCATTTAGGATCCAGAAAATCCAGTCTACCAGTCCTGAAGCTTTTCTTCCCTTATGAACTGGGCAGTCAGCCTGGGATATGGCGTGGGGAGAGGAAAGCTATAAGATAGGGCTCATTCTGTCCTTGAAAAGCTCATGTTCTGCCTTGTCTGCATTCAATAATAGCCTAATGGATTGATTGTGGACACCTGTATCTACCACCACTGGATAGCTGTATGAAACAGTCTATAAAGACAGGGCAGAGAGAAAGAAGCTTGAAACAGATGCACCATGATATTTGTGTGCCAAAGAGAGCCCAGGGTCATGCAGTGGAAGGCACCAAATCCAACTCGTCTGTTCACGAGCTTTTTAATTTTTAGATTTTTATTATTTTTTTAATTAATTAATTTATTTATTTTTGTGGTGACATTGGTTAATGAAATCCAGTAAGTTTCAGCTGTACACTTTAGCAGTGAGGAATATATATATTCACATTTTGTGTGTTCACCTCCCATAGTTAGATTTCTTTCTGTGACCACATATTTGACCCATCTACCACCCCCCTTCCCCCTCCCTTCTGGTAACCACTAGCCTATAGTCCACGTCCATGAGTCTCTGTTTGTTTGCCTTGCTCATTTGTTGCTTTTAGGTTTATGACCCACATATAAGTGATACCATGTGATTCTGGCTACC
>NW_006443567.1:4544027-4565830 GCF_000325575.1 Pteropus alecto
TTGCTTTTTGAGCCATTCTGCAACTCTGTGCCTTTTTAGTGGTGAGTTCAATCCATTTCCATTTAGGGTGGTTATTGAAAGATGAGGTCTTCTTATAGCCATTTTATTTTTGCTTTCTGGTAGCTCGGTGTTTCCATTGCTTCCTTGTCCATGTGTGTCTGTTTTCTTTATTTCGGTTGGGTTTTGGTTGGTTTTTGTGAGTTTTCTCTCTGGTCCTTCTTGGTTACCCTTACAAATATGTAAAGCATAGTTATATACATACTGTCGTCCATTTTCTTCTGCGCATGCCCTTTGCGCATTTGGATCTTTGAATCCTCCCCTTTTCAGTCATTGTCTCAGTTTGTCCCTGTGTATGCTGAACTTTCATTACTATCTTGATTTAGCAAATCGCTTCTTATCATTTATGCTTATAATGCCTTGTTCTTAATAAATGTTATACTCCTCTGCTTCTATCAGCCTGCTAGTTGCCTTACTCCTAATTACATTTTTTTTTTTTGGTCATTTTGTTTTAGGTATTTCCTGTAATGAAGGCCTCGCAGTGGAGAATTTCCTCAATTTTTGTATGTCTGGAAATGTCTTTATTTCTCCTTTATATCTAAAGGAGAGCTTAGCTGGATGCATTATTCTTGGCTGGTAGTTCCTTTATTTTTTTAATAGTTTGAATATTTGATTTCACTCCTCTCTGGATTGTAAGGTTTGTGCTGAGAAGTCTGATGATAATCTAATCTGTTTTCCTTTACAGGTTATTGTCTTCTTTTACCTGGCTGCCCTGAGAATTCTTTCTTTGTCATTAATTTTTGATAATTTTAATACAATGTGTCTTCGTGAATGCCTTTTTAGGTTGAGATAATTGGGTGTTCTGTTGACTTCTTCAATTCCAAGCTTCTTCTCATTTCTTAGATTTGGGAAATTCTCATCAACTATTTGTCTGAAAATGCTTTCTAATCTCTGCTCTTTTTCCTCCCCTTTGAGTATACCCATTATTCTTATGTTTCCTCTCCTGATGGTATCAGCTAGTTTTTGTATTTCTCTTTCCTTATTTTTTATTCATCAGTTCCTTTCTTCTTCTTTCTGATTTATTTCTAGATTTCTGTCTTTGATATCACTGATCCTTTCTTCCAATTGGTCGACTCTATTTCCCAAGGTTGTTATTTCATTTTTCAACCCTTTCAGTGTATTCTTCATCTCCTGGAAGTTCTACTGTTCTTTTTGAGGGTTCAATCTCCTTGCTAAAGAGCTCATTCTGTTCATCCAGTTGTTTTTTTTCATTTCCTATGGTAGCTCGTATGCGAAGATCCCTCGCTCAGACGTGCTGGTGTTTGGCCATTTTTTGCCGAGTTTTAGGTGTTCAGCTCATTGTTGATTCAAGGGGAGAGGTATGGAGATGTCTCTCACTCCACCATGTTTCTGACGTTACTCCTCATAAGCTTTTTAAAAAGGGTATAGGAATTTTTACCTTCTTCTAGTCACACAAATAGACAATTTAAGCATTATGTTAAACATCAAATAAATCCTTTGCTAATTGTTATGTTTTAAGATGTGGAGATGAGCCTCAAGAGAAAGTGTGTGTTTTGGAAACTTGGTCATAAATCAAATATTCCCTCAAAATGTGTGTAACTAATCAGAGAAATTCAAGTATAGCCCTTGCTGATTGATAGGCATGACCAAGCAATTCCTCACACTCTATAAAGCAGCCTCCATGCAACCACCCACATATTTGCTGATACCTGGGAGAAGCACAATATAGTTCAAGCCCTGGTGGAAATGAGAGAAGTCTTTGAAAATATTGTTTTTTTTTCCACACCATCATTTCTCAATCCCCCTAAAGAACCAGCCTTCAAATATTTAAATACCTACAGGGGGATTTAGAAAATCAGACCATAAAGAGCCACAGGCAAAGATTACTGTCAGGAAGGCTGACAGGTATTTTGTCATTATAGAGCGCTAGGTGGAGAGAAATGTGTGTAGCCAGTCACTAATTTCTCTCACTAATTTCCCCTATCAATGGGGTGGTTCAACCCACATGATGCAGCTCCATGGATTAGGAAGAAAGCAAAACTTTCTTCCCAATAATAATGAATATAAATCAAACTTACTGTATCATTGAACATATTATTATTATTATTTAATACTTAATCAACACCCACAGTATGCTGGAAGTTGTTTTGTTTCAACCATAAAGTTTATTTTTATTCAAAATAATGTTCATGAAATGCGAGTAGCACAGTATGAGTTTAAGTTCACTTCAGGTTTCCAGTTCCTCAGAGGTGGGGAATAATTTTGTTGGGGCTAGGTCAGATTTGTAAAGCCAATGAAAAATCGTTCCTTTTGGCATTTCTTTGCTTCATTGGGACTAAAAAAAATAAAAGAGGGGAAAAAAGAAAGAGAAAAGAAGAAAGCCTGTCACAGAGGGAAGCAGATCAGGGGAAAAACAGATCAAATTCAGAAATGAGAAAAACTTCCCCCATAAAGAAAAAAAATTAAAAAAGCAAATGACTTGGTCCTGTGTAGAGAAATGTTCATTCAGCAATCATGCATCAGCCTCTGACACTTGTGTCAGAAGTGTAAAGCCTTTGTCCTGAATGGAGCAGTTCAGTCATTTCTGCCCCTAGGGGAACCCACAGCTCTTTCTATGCCTACATTCCTACCATTCCTGAATTTTCACTGTTTCAAAACCTGGCACAGGGCCTGGCCTGCAGTGAGGGCTTTGGGAATCACTGTTTACACATCTTCTTCCTTAACCACAAGCAAATGTGTACATAATCTAAGCATAAGCAATATTATTGACTCTGGGAGCTGGTTTTAACAGATGTGGGAAGTTGCAGCTAGAAACCATTGAGGAAGAGCCAATACCTCAGAAAATGTAGAAAATGTAAAAGTCACCTGTAATTCCATATAGAAATTACCACTCTTCACATCGGAATAATTTTTGCGTTTTTCTTGACTGTAATGGTCCATTGGACAGTATGTCTCTTTCTCTACTTCCCACTTTCTCATGGAACAGTGTGTCAAGACTCCACAGTAATCAAGTAGCACACATATCTTTAGCATCTCATCGAGCTCCTAGATTCCTCAGAGTACGGATGACCCAAGAGGTCATATTGTCCAATCCCATAATACCACAGATGAGTAGCCTGAGGGCCAGGTTGGGGAAATGACCTTCCAAGTTGCATACCTAGTAAGTAAGTAGCAGACCGAGGATATGAGGCCAACTCAGGCTAAGTTCCAAGTCAGATACTTAGCTATTACACTATACATATGGAATAGGTATCCTTCCCTTCTTAGAGGAAATAAGACCTGTTTATGAAAAGATGATCTCCAATATTACACAGTAGCACATAAGTTTAATGGGGAGAGAGAAAGCCTGGTCAGAGAGAACCTTGGCCTGGCAGGTTGGGAATAATTTAGTTCATTCATTTAATTGGCAGATGTTTTCTGAGCCAGGTCCTGCAAAAGTGAAGCTATTGGGCAGAGAGAGGGAAACAAACATTTCAGACTGGGAGAGAGGTAAAGGAAATGAAGTTTGTGGATATGAGCTTGTATATCTTTGGGGGCAGAGTGGAGGCAGGCTGGCTGAAGAATGGTATATGTTGGTAAGTAAGAGCATTTGTGTCCTTACTCCTTCATTCCACTCACATCTATTGAGTAACTATTATGTCTAAGATACTGTAAAACACACAGTTTCTGCCCTCATGGTGCTTACAGACTTGTGAGAAAAACAGATTTCAGTTAAGCAATTCAATTAATGTAATACTGCACTGTGATAGGTGCTCTAATGGGAAAGTACACATGGCTTTATGAGATCTGGCTGAAGCCAGGGAGTCAGAAAAAGACTTCCATAAATGAGTGATGTCTGAGCTGAGGTCGGGGAATGAATAGTCCTTCTCTGGCTTCCCACAGTCACCTGGCTTACCTCTGTCCTAGCACCATGTTGCAGATGCCTGTTTTCTTCTCTAGCTCTCTAGCTAGACTGGATGCTCCTTGAGAGGAGGATCTAGATCTGTCAGGTTCACTCTTTTATCCTCACTCCCAGTAGTGTCTGACCCACAGTAAGTGCTCAGTATATATTTTTTCTGCTGAATTTGTGAATGTGTTTACACATATGTGCAAATACACAAGTGTACATGCATGTAGAGAATGGTAATTGATAAGAAGAACCTGAAGGAAGGCATTGGTGGATGGATGATTACAAGGGTATTTACACATCTCCATAAACTGCTGTACCCTCCTTAGATGCTATATTGAATAATAATGATAAGAGCTACCATTTGCTGAGCACATACTGTTTGCCTGGTACTTTACATATGTATTATCTCCTTTAATTTTCATGAAAACTCTTTGAAATAGGAATCCCAATTTTATAGACAAATAACTAGTTTCAGAGAGGTTAAGTAACTTGTTCAAAGTCACTTAGTTAATAAATTACAAAGATAAGATTTTGACCAAAATTTGAATCCAAAACCTGAGTTTATAACCACTATGCTGAAAAATGTTGTGGTTACTTCAAGTTGGGTGCTTATTGCTTTTTGGTAGTCTCTCTGATGCCTATCCCAAATGTCCCTGTGCTTCAGGCATACCCAGCAGAAGCAAGAGAAATATAATGCCAGAAAAGAGGAGGTGGGAGCCAAAGAAAGATAGAGAGACTCCTGTCTCCCTGCTGAAGGGCCATATTTCAGTGATAAAACTTCAACACACAGGTGCGTTGATCTTTTTCTGAGCATTTCATCTAAACACTCTAAAGTCATGATTCTGACAGGTTTTTGTCTCAGGATCCCTTTATATTCTTAGAAATGATTGTGAACCTCCAAAGCTTTGTTTTTTTTTTTTTTTGGTCATATTTTTATCAAAAACAACTATATTTTCCAAAATAAAAGAAAATTTAACAAAGAGTGGCATTCATTTACATATTTGCCAATTTCTTTGATGTCTGGTTTAATGAAAGACAGTTGGATTCCCAAATCTACTTCTACATTTAGTCTGCCACCATGTTGTTTGAGATGCAGTATACTTAGAAAAACTTGTCACACACAGATATGTAGTTGAAAAAAGGAGGAAAACATGCCAGGGATCTCGAAATTTCTTCTAATCTCACATATAGAACCCAGACTTGAGACTTGCTGTTCTACAGTCTTTTTGCTACCCGCAAACATTATATTAGGGTCACATCTGTGCCAAAGAAAAGAGAGTACCAGGCCTTTTCAGAGCTGCCAGAGCACCTCAAAAATAAACTTAGCTTAAAAGAATAACCCTCTAGATTGGGGAAAATGGCATAGATGATAGAAGCATCGCTCATGCCCTCGTCTGACCACATCAAAGTTGAGATGGGAACACAGAGCAAATAGCAAGCAGAATCACCTGGAGGTCTAGATGAACAGAAGCCCTACAACTAGAGAGAGAAATAAGAAATCACCCTGCAACAGATGGAGGTAGGACAGGACAAGGATGCGAGGCTGCTTGGTCCTAATCAGCTGAGTGGGACAGAGGATGTAGCAGCTGGCAGCTACAGACACCTCTTAAAGGGGCTGTGTCTGCGAGCAGATTTTCGTGGTGATGCACCTGCTCTCTCTGAGTGCCAGCACTGGGTCAGTTGCTTTAGGGGGCACCAAGGACTTACAGAAGAACACTGAGATGGAGCGAGGGCCGGAGGCAAGGCTTTCTACCATGCAGAAGTGCTGGTGGTATTTATTATTCTTCTGTTCAGCAATCCTCCCTCCCAGTGTATGGATACAGCGCAGCCATAGCTGAGATGTCAGCAAAACTGGATAACAGAGGTCGCTCTGCCTAGAGGATTCCTTGAAACTTCACCTCCCTGAACTTGCTGCCCCACCCAAGCCACATTCAGTTGTATCCTTGGCGAGTCCTATGCCACTTGCTGAGCAGCACCAAGATTCACACTGTTGACAGCTGACCTTAGTTTCTGGCGTGACTTCTTGAGGCAACTATAAGCACGGCATCTGGATTGTTTGCCGAATCTTAACAGGTGGCCTCCGAGGGGCACAGGCTGGGGCTAAATTGGCCTGCAGCTGAACCCCTCTCAGGACTGTGCCACTGGACACCTACTACACAAAGCTATGCTGATAAGACTGAGAGACTTAGGAGCTTTCCCTAGTACATAGAAACAGACACAGAAAAGCAGCCAAAATGGGAAGACAAATAAGCAGAAACCAAAAGAGGGAACAGAGCAGAGATCCAGGAACAATGGAGTCAAACAATCTAACAGATGCAGTATTCAAAACACTAGTTATAAAGATACTCAGTGAACTTAGGGGAAGTGTAGATAAATTCAGTGAGAACTTCAATGAAGAGATTTAAAAAAAAAAAACAAAAATGGAAATGGAAATTATAAAAGGTAACCAGTCTGAAATAAAGAACACATTATCTGAGATGAGAAGTATATTAAATGGAATAAACAAAGTGAATAAAGAAGAAGATAGAATGACCTATATAGATATGGGAAAGCCAAGCATACTCAATCAGAATGGCAAGAGATAAGATGACAAGACTATAAAAATAATTTAAGGAGAATATGGAACACTATTAAGGGTACCAAATTCTGTCTGATTGGCATAACTGAAGAAGTAGAATAAGAAGTTGAGTATATTTTTGAAGAAATAGTGATGGAACACTTCCCTCACCTGGTGAAGGAAATAAACATATGACCCCAGGAAACTCAGAGAATCCCAAAAAAGATGAAACCAAAGAGGCGCACACTAAGACATGTTATAATTAAAATGCCAAAGTTTAAATACAAAGATAGAATCTTAAAAGCAGCAAGAAAAAAGCAATTAGTTATTTACAAGGGAGCTCCCATAAGACTGGTAGCTGATTTCTAAAAAGGAACTTTGCAGGACAGAAGGACTTGGCACGAAATATTCAAAGTGTTGAAAACTCAGGATCTACAACCAAGAATACTTTATCTAGCAAAGCTATCATTTGAAATCTAAAGATAGATAAAGAACTTCCCAGACAAAAATAAGCTAAAGGAATTTATTATCATCACCAAGCCAACACTACAGGGAATGTTGGAGGAAACTCTTTAAGAAGAAAATACATGTATCAAAAACATGAATAAAGAATGGTAATAACTACATTCCTATCAACAAGTACCTCAAATGGAAAAGAATTAGTGCTCCAACCAAAAAATAGGGAATCTGAATGAATAAGAAAACAAGATCCCTACATATGCTGTCTACAAGAGACTCACTTCAGATTAAAAGACAAACACAAACTAAAAGGAAGGAGATGGGAAAAGATATTGCCTTAATGGACCTCGAGGGTATAGAGCTGAATGAAATAAGTCAGAAAGAGAAAGGCAAATAACATATGATTTTGCATACACATGGAATCTAAAGAACAAAATGAACAACAACATCAAAAATGGAAATAAACTCATAGATACAAAGAATATTTTGAGGGATGCTAGATGGGATGGTAGTTGAGGGGATGGTGAAAAGGGGCAAAGGAATTAAGAAGTACAAATGGATAGTTAAAAAATAGATATGGAGATAGAAAGTGTAGCATAAGAAAAATAGTCAACAGCGTTGTAATAAATGTGTAAGAGGGAAGAGGGGTACTAGATTTAATGGAATGATCGCCTTGCAAGTTATGTGGATCTCTGATCACTAGGCTGTACAACAGAAACTGGTATATTATTGTATGCCAACTATAAATGAAAAAAAAACACCTCATTTAATTGTACAATGTAAAAATGAACAACTAATTGTCTATTATACATCAATAAAGCTGGGGGTGGGAGATAAAAGAATAGCCGTCCATGAACTGAATCATTCCAGGAAGCTAAACAGCCTGACTGCCCAGGATCAAAATGGGCTAATTTATGTATTGGCAGAGGGCATAGAATGCTGCTTGGGAATTAGTGGCACAACTAACTTCTTCCCAAAGGGCCCAGCTGGAGAGGGCCTTCTTAAGCAGTCTTATTTTTATCTCAGAGTTTGCAAATGGCAGGACTAATTAAACACCCACTCCAATGTTCCAGGCTAACCCATTATGTTTCCTTCCATTTAAGCATTCTTATTAAAAGTAATTTTAGGCAAAGGAGCAGAATTCAAAAATGCCTGTTGTAGCTCTCATATCTTTTTTTTTTTTTTTTTAAGAGAGAAAAGGAGAATACTTTTTGACGAGGAGAGAATCTTGCTGAGTTCTGGGATTTTGAAATGTTGGGGGCTTTGTGTTAATTTATGAGCTGATAAAGTACAACCTCCTGACTCTAGGGAATGGAGGAGGTTTTCTCAACATTGGTTACAAAGTAACACTGAGCCCAAATGCCAAGAAAATCCAACATCTATTTAAAATTCTCTCTTATGGGAGGGTTAAGAGTAAGATGAGTGATGTGGAAACATTGTACATCTTAAAGGCCCAAGTTTGGAGGGAATTTAAGGCCTCACCTGGGAAACCCAACCATGTACTTCTAATGGCATTGCCAACAGAAGACTGGAGTCCTGTTTTAAAGGAACAAAATGTGAAATATGACCTGAAAAACTGTCGCTTAAGAGCATACACAAAACGCTCATCTTTCAAGCTTGCCAAGGGGTCCAGAAAAGGCCCAAGTGGAGGGCAGTTTTGGAAGATGGGCTGGCTCTGCCTTGCCGGCTCTTTGAAGGATGGGGATCCAGCTGCAGAATCGTCTTATGCGGACACTAGCTGCCTTTCCTGCTTGGTAGTGCCTGGTTCCTTCTTTGGAAACATCCTGTCTCTTACTAATGTCATCTCCAAGAATACCTGCTAACTTGCTGAGATCCAAAGAAGAAAAATATGTGAACATGTAAATTGAAGTTGTTCTGCTCTGTGATGGCTGCGAGGGCTTTGTGTAGACAATACAGGGAAATCACTAAAGTTGGGGGGTTCACCTATACAAATGTGCATCTCTCCACCTTCTTGTCTCCTACTGTACTCTCCTTGCTCCCACCCTAACATATGCAGATGCTTTCAAATCAGGTGTTTGCGTGATGCTCTTTTGGAAGTTGGCAAAGTTAGGTAGCTGAGTAAACATGAGCTCAGCTAGGACATTTTTGTGGTGAGACAAAATTTCATGTTTTGTCTAAGTATCTGTAATTTGGAAGCTCATTGCCACTGCTATTCAGGCTCTCTGGCTAGGGATAGCATAAGGACAGAAGAGTCTTCTCAAGTGATTGGAGAAATCTGGAAACTAGTGTATATATCTTCACTCAGAGTGAAGACTAGGGCTTTCTTGGACTGTTGAAGAGCTCTGTGACATTTGTACTGGCCTGGTTAGGCTGTAAAAGTAATACCCAGATATATTCTCTCTGTTTCTCGCTGCCTATGTATCTCTCTGTCTCTTTCTCCCTTTTCCCACCTCAATTTCACTCTCTGTCCCAATACTTCAGTACCAGAGAGCTCTGTAGGGAACAGTGTTTATCCCCCCTCTCATCTGACTACTCCTGTCCTTAGATCCCCTGCATCTTAGCTGCCACTCACCCTGTGGAATCTCTCGCCCTGCCTGGTTGCCCTGGGATCTGGAGCCCTGCTCTTCCAGCTGCTCTGGCTCACCCTCTATTTTCCTCTCCCCATCTAACCTAGTCTCCCTCTGGTATCAACAACTGCTACCCTGGGTTACGGCAGATGGCCTAGGCCTCCAAGAACTTCTTCATTGGCTTAGACCTGGCAGATTTCCCCCCAGATACTCTGAGCTTGTGATGACTTCGACTCAGTAACATCAGAGATGTGAAGAAGACTCAAATGTCACTTCCTTAAGCAGCAAGGATATTCGTAGAAGAATGTTACAAGCTGTGAAAAAGAGAAATCAAGTTTTCAGGAGGCGATATGGCATAATATCTTTGCAGTCTTCTAGACTTCTTAGTTCCCATTTGGACACTTAGCTGCTTATCCACATCCACAAATTTGGGTCCCAATTTTCATCTTTTATTTAACTGGTCCTATACCACCCACCCCCATGGGAAATATCAGCTATATTTACTCAGAATCTATCAACCCTTCAAAGTGAAATCCTGGTTAGGTTGCGTATATAAGGATCACCATTTATCAGAATACCCACAGGCTGTATCTTATTGTCTGGAGTTTCTCATTTGTCTCTGCATCAAATAGCCTAACAGGAAAATATATATTTACTCTACTCAAAACTATATCCCTCAATTCAATAAGAATCTGAGCAATATCAGAAATCCAATTCGAAATCAGTTTTTGTTGGCTGGATCTGAAAAGACTTCACACTAGATGTCTTGTAATTTGGGTTGGGTCTTTGGGAAGGCAGAATTCAACAGGTAGACGTGGAGGAAGAGAAGGGTTTAGAGGCAATTTGAGCAGAACAAAAAGGGGCTCTGGAAAGCAAGGATGAATTTTAGGCAAGGGGAGTAATCCCATTTGCTAGAATTATAGGTGGAAGAGAAGAGGAGTTACTAGCGTAGGTGAAGGTGGTCATGCTAATGACAGCAATAATGATGGGCCTGAAGGGATTAGGAGAAAGAGAAAATGTCGAAAAGTTAGTCTATACATGCAGAAAAAAAATGAAACTGGACCACTTACTTACACCATATACAAGAATAGACTCAAATGGATTAAAGACTTAAATGTAAGACCCAAAATCATAAAACTTCTAGAAGAAAACATAGGCAGTAATCTCTCTGATATTGCTACTAGTAATTTACTTTAGGACATATCTCCTTGGGCAAGGGAAACAAAAGAAAAAATAAACAAATCGGACTACATCAAACTAAAAAGTTTTGCACAGTAAAGGAAACCATCAATAAAATGAAAAGACAACCTACTGAATAGGAAAAAACATACACTTATGATACGCCTGATAAGGGGTTAATATCCAAAATATATAAAGAACTCCTACAACTCAACAACAACAAAAAAGACAAATGATCCAATTAAAAAATGAGCAGAAGACCTGAATAGATATTTGTCCAAAGAGGAAATACAAATGGCCAATAAACAAATGAAAAGATGCTCAAGGTCACTCATCATCAGAGAAATTCAAATTAAAACCACAATGAGATATCACCTCATACCTGTCAGAATGGCTATCATCAATAAATCAAAGAACAAGTGTTAATGAGGATGTGGAGAAAAATGAACCCTCATACACTCTTGATGGGATTGCAAATTGTTACAGCTACTGTGGAAAACAGTCTAGAGGTTCCTCAAAAATTAAAAATGGATCTATTTTTTGACTCAGCAATTGTACTTCTGGGTATTTATCCAAAGAAAACCAAAACAATAATTCTTAAAGATCTATGCATCTTTATTTTCATGGCAGTACTATTTACAAGAGCCAAGATATGGAAGCAACTTAAATGCCCACCAATAGACAATTAGATAAAGAAGGTATGGTTCATATATACAATGGAATATTACTCAGCCATAAAAAATGAAATCCTACCATTTGCAATGACATGGATAGATCTAGAGGTTATTATGCTGAGTGAAATAAATCAGAGAAAGATGAATACCATATGATGTACTTATATGCAAAATCTAAGGAACGAAAAGAAAAAACTAATCAAAAACAGACTCACAAATATAGAGGACAATCTGGTGACAGCCAGAGGGGAGGGAAGTAGAGATCTGGGAGAAAGTGGTGAAGGGTTAAAGAAATACACATTAGTAATGGATAGATAGTCATGGGGATAGGGAATAAGGCATAGAGAATGCAGTCAGCAGTAATGTAATGGCTAGGTGTAGAGCCAGAGGGAAGATAGAGTAATCAGGGGATCATTTCATAAACTATATAAATGTCAAACCAATGTATGGCACACTTGAAACTAATAATAAAATTAAGTTTTTGAAAAAGAAAAGTTAGTCTAGGGCCAGAAAGTAGAGAGAGTTTTTTTTTTCTTTCTCTAAGTAATGGAGGAGCCATCAAGATTTATCAAAGTTTTCAAATGGAGAATTAGAATCTAAAATCTTCTATACAGGAAAAAAATAGTGTAGATGATAGAGGCTTTGTTCATCCCTCTTGTGACCACATCAAAGTTGTGACAGAAACATGGAGCAAACGGCAAGCAGAATCACCTGGGATCTAGACACGAGGCTGCCAAGTCCCAAGCAGCTGAGCGGGACAGAGGTTATGGCAGCGGCAGCTGGCAGCTACAGACACTTTGTAAAGGAGCTGTGTCCACAACTGGACTCTAGTGGTTATAGACCTGTTCGCTCTGAGCACCAGCACTGGGTAGGCTGCACAGGGGTTACCAGGGACTTATAGGGAGACACTAACTTGTCAGAGTGAGGGCCGGATGTGAGGCTCTCTCCCGGGAAGAAGTGCCTTCAGTATCCATTGTTCCTCGATTGAGCTCTTCTCCCTCCCAGTGTGTGGATACAGTGCTGCCATAGAGGAGACATCATCAAAATGGATAACAGAAGTCGCTATGCTCAGGGGATTTCCTGAAACTCCACCTCCCCCAACTCGCGGCCCCACCCAGGCCACATCCAGTTGTGTCCTCAGCAAGTCCGGTGTTCCTTGCTAAGCCAAATCCAAGACTCACACTGGTGGCAGCTGACCTTGGTTTCTGGGGTGACTTCTTGAGGCAACTATAAGCACGACATCTGGATTGCTTGCCGACTCTTAACAGGTGGCCTCAGAGGGGCACAGGCTGGGGCTAAATTGGCCTGCAGCTGAACCCCTCTCAGGACTGTGCTACTGGACATCTGCTATACAAAGCTGCAGTAATAAAACCGGGAGCCTTAGGAGCTTTGCTTAGTACATAGAAACAGACACAGAAAAGCAGCAAAAATGGGAAGATGAATAAGCAGAAACCAAAAGAGAGAACAGAGCAGAAATCCAGGAACAATGGAGTCAAGCAATCTAACAGATGCAGAATTCAAGTAAAGATGCTCAATGAAATTAGGGGAAGTGTAGATGAACTCAGTGAGAACTTTAACAAAGAGATAAAAAAAAACACATAAAAACAGAAATGGAAATTATAAAAGGTAACCAGTCAGAAATGAAGAACACATTATGTGAGATAAAGAGTATATTAGAGGCAATCAAGGGAGTGGAGGAAGAAGAGGGTCAAACCACCCATACAGAAGATGGGGAAGCCAAGGACACCCAATCAGAATGGCAAGAAAAAGTAACCAAAAGTATAATTATTTAAGGAGCCTATGGGACAAAATTAAGAGTAAGAACATCTGTGTCATAGGGGTACCTGAAGGGATAGAACAAGAAGTTGAGTATACTTTTGAAGAAATAATGATGGAATACCTCCCTCACCTGGTGAAGAAAATAGACATAGAACCCTAGGAAGCTAAGAGAGTCCCAAAAAGATGAACTCAAAGAAGCCCATACCAAGACACTTTATAATGAAAATACCATAGGTTAAATACAGAGATAGAATCTAAAAATCAGCAAGAAAAAAAGCAGCTAGTTAGCTACAAGGGAGCACCCATAAGACTAGCAGCTGATTTCTCAAAAGGAACTTTGCAGGAAATAAGGGCTTGGCACAAAATATCTAAAGTGTTAAAAACTCAGAATCTACAACCAAGAACACTTTATCCAGCAAAGCTCTCATTTAGAGTCAAAGGACAGATAAAGAACTTCCCAAACAAAAATTAGCTAAAGGAATTTATCAACATCAAGCCAGTAGGAAATGTTGGAGGGACTTTTCTAAGAAGAAAAATCATGTATCAAAAACATAAATAAAGAATGGAAATAACTATATTCCTATCAAAAAGTATCTCAGATGGAAGAGAATTAAGTGTTCTAACCAAAAGATAAAGTGGCCAAGTGAATAGGAAAACAAGATCCCTACATATGCTGCCTACAAGAGACTCACTTCAGATTAAAAGACACATATAGACTAAATGGAAGGGGATGGAAAAAGATATTGCCTTAATGGACCTAGAGGGTATAGCACTGAATTGAATAAATCCAAGAGAGAATGACAAATATCACATGAGTTCACATACATATGGAATCTAAAGAACAAAATAAACAACAAAACAACAAAAGTAGAAATAAACTCAGATACAGAGAATATTTTAAGGGCTACTAGATGGGAGGGGAATTGGAGGGTTGGTGAAAAAGGGCAAAGGAATTAAGAAGCACAAATGGATAGTTACAAAATAGACATGGAGATATAAAGTGTAGCAAAAAGAAAATAGTTAATAATGTAATAAATATGTAGGAGGAAGAAGAGTACTAGATTTAGTGGAGTGATCACTTTGTGAGTTATATAGATCTCTAATCACTAAGCTATACAACTGAAACTAATATATTAGACTATGCCAACTATGATTAAAAACAAAACTCATTGAATTATATAATTTAAATACAAGCAATTAATTATTATATTTCAATAAAACTGGAAAAAATAAAAAATATTTCTGTAAATAGTGATCATGTATTACTAAAGATGATTATAATTACATTTAATGTGGCCACAGCTAGACATTTTGCCTCTCACCTGAGAATATGATGTCATATATCTCTCACTCGGAGGACTACAGGGGCAAGAATTGCCCCCAACAAGCTTACAAAGTGTTAAGAAGGCTGTCAAGTAAATATTACAAAGTATTCAAACAAGCAAGATTTTTTTTTTTACTTTTTTTCTATGTAATTTCCTCACAGATTAAATCTTTTCACTTTGGGTGGGAGAATAGGCTCTTTGATGCCAGGAATAAAGTGTAGAGTCCTTAGGCAGGATGTGTTTGTTTTCCACTCAAGGTTTTACTTCTAGTGCCGTCCCTTCTTTCCCCAAAGCCTTATGCCAACTTCACTATTCTTAACTGCAAACATTTTCTGCACAGCCTTCCACAAGCTGGCAGTATATTTCTAAACCAGAAATACTACTTTTTTGATTGATGAATCAATCTCAGTATGCAGCAAAGTGATGACAGTCATTGTCTCTGAATGGTGAGATTACAGATAATTCTTTTTCTTCCTTTTTGCTTATCTGTATTGTCTGGTTTTGCTGCACTGAATATGTATTGCCAGTGAACAAAGACATAATAGAAGCAGTTCTAAAGAAGATTCAATTTCATTATAATGTCAAATAAATGAAGCTGGATCCAAAATTGTATAAGCAGTATGACCTCAACTTAGTGAAATAGATAAATGATTAGGAGAACAGACCGAAAAAAATGTGCCCAAACTGTTAGTAGTTGTCTCTGAAATCAGGACTCTGTGTACTAGGCTAGGATGAGAAAGGGAAGTGTTAATGGTGGAAATTTTAAGGAGGCACTCTCAGGTCATGCAAGTGCAAGATTTGCACTTGACAGCAAATGCCTCCTTAAATTTATGCCCTAGGCACTTTGATTGTCTCATCCTAGTATGGTCCCAGCCAGGGTGACTGAGATGTAATGAGGTTTGAACTCTTTAAACAACCTAATTTCAAATGACTATTTTGATCATGTACTTGTAGGGCAAAATGTAGTCATTATATTATCCATTTTTCCCTGTCTACCAGCAACCAGTTAGCTTTATGACTTCTCTCTACAGTCTTATTCCTAAGTCAGCCTTCTTTTCAACTATTCTTTACCAGTACTCTGAGCTCATTTGGCCTTTGGCAAAATTCTTACTCTGAATCAAACCAATCGGCTACTTTCTCTGATTCTATATAGGGGCAGCTTCCAACCTCAGCTGGGGCCTTTTCTTAACACTGCCCAGCAATCCTGCATGTCCTTCGTCAGCTCCCTCTTCCATTCTTCATGAAAGTTATTTCAAACCTTTTTCATTCTTCTTAAACTACCCTCATATCACCTCCCTCATTCTCAATAAATGACTTTGCCTCCTCTATCAGTCTGGGTTCTGTTAGGAATGAGATATCACATCTAAACTAAATAATTAAAATGAGTTTAATGAAGGTACCATTTACAAAGATGGAAGCAATTTCAGGAAACCCAACATGATATAGTACAGATCCTAGGGAGTATTAAATGTCTAGGCTTTGGGGGCTAGGAAAGTAAGCAGTCATCAGAACTTGCAGAGGGCAACTATGTAGAGATGGTTTCCTGACAGGAAATGTGGCTTTTGGTAGAAAGAAATATGTGACCTGAAGCAAACCAGTAAGGAGGGAACAGGGACAATAAATACCCAGGCCTCACTCACCTTACACTCTCTTATCTCCTGCTGGTGCTTCCCATTGGACAAACTCAAACTGAAGTACTATATAGGTCAGCCTCCTACTTACAGAGCAGGGTAGAAAAGGGTGGGGTGTATATCTGGATGGGTGGAACTCCTATTTCAGAGGAAATAGAGATCACTGGGTAGGATTTCCCTCAATTCCTACAATTCTTTCCTGAATCTGTCTGTGGCCTTTCTTCTTTTTTTTCCATCCCATGGAAGTGGGGACCCTAGTCCTCTCTAGAGACAGCTTCATGCTCAGGTCATCACTTGTCCTGACTTTCCTAGGACCTCGAGCCATTAGTTGTCCCATCTCTAACTTCTGTCTTCAAGTTTTCTCTTCACAGGTTCCTTCCAACTTAGCATTTCAACATACTCACCAATATTAAAAGAAAACAAACAAACAAACAAACAAAATGCAGCACTTTCATCACTCCATGGCCTCCTTCCAAGATCAGACAAGATCTTGATGGAATCATACCTTTGAAAGCATCTTTTTTACTTCCTTACCTTCTACTAGGTCATTAACCAACTGTAGTCTGGCTCACGCCAAAACTAAAGGACATATATTTTCATCTTCACTCTACTTAATCTCTAAAGCATTTGACATTGGCTAATCCCTCCTTTGGGAAACTCTTCTGCTTGCTTTCCTATACAAGGCAGGGAAGCATAGTAATTAGTAGCATGTTCTTTTGAGTCAGTGAGAGATAAGGTCAACCCAACCAAACTCTGTGTCCTTCTGAGTCTCAGTTTCTTCACATTTGAAATTGAGGTAGTAATATTACCTATGTTAGTTCCTGACACCTTGCGAGTACTTTATGAGAGCTATATCTGTGACTTCACGAACTCTGTTTTCCTGGAAAACTCTGGCCACCCTTCATAACCTTTTTCACCTTTCTCTTCTCATGTGTGTTACCAGAATTATGATTTTTTTTAAATCCCTTATTTTCTTTATCTCTACTGCATGGATGAACTTGTCAAAAACCACTGCTTTAACTACATTTATATGCTATTGACTGCCCATCTCTATTACCTATCCCAACCTAATTTCCATGTTCAAGACCAGTTATTGAATATATCCACATTAATATGCCACTAGCATTGTAAACTTCATAGGTTTGAAACCACACCTATGATCTTCTTTTCATCATTTCATCTGCGCTCCTTTTCCAATGCTCCTTATCTCAGGGAATAGCACCAAATGTTCTCAGCTACACAGCCTAGAAACCTGGGCTCCATTCTCTTCCTAACTGCCTCTCTCTAAATTCAGTTAATCAATACATCTCCTGCTGTCTATTCTATTTCTTGTGTTTTGAATTCCTCTTCTTCTCATCACTACAGCAATTACTTTAGTTCACATTCTCATTACTTCTTATATGATCACTATAATTGTCTTCTGTTACTAGTTTGCTGCTCTCAGTCTTTCATCCTTACCTGACAGAGTGTTCATTCAAAATGTGACTTTGATAATGCAACTGCTCCCATCATCAAGATAAAGTTTAGACTCCTTACCCCAACATATATCACATTTTCTTTATCCATTCATCCATCAACTTACACTTAGTTTGTTGGGATTTTGACTCTTTACTGAAAATGGGACATATTTTGTGACTAAAGTGCTGAAAGAATTTTTTGTTATTCAGGAGTGACCAGAAAAGTCACAGGACTAGCCCTGGAGTAATAAAGCATAGGTCCCACAGAGTAGATTTGAAATGATAGTGGGGGAATCACAATTATTAAATAGAAAAAATATAGATAGTACACATACCCATGCTTCAAGAGGCTGAGAGTAGGGATCATTGGCCAGACTCCAATACTTGGTGGCTGTGTAACTTTGAACAGGTCACTTAATCTTTCAGAACCTCAATTTCCATATCTGAAACTTGGTGGCTTTCCCTGACTCACAAAGGTGTTTGGACACAACAAAGTAGAAAATTCAAAAAGTTTTTTTGTACATGTGCAAGAGATTATTAATACGTAAAAATGTACAAAATTTACAGAAAAACCAAATCTCAAAATTAAAGGAAAAGTTATTAAGGCTTATTTCAGGATACATATATATCTCTCTATATATAGATATATAGATATAGATGACATAGATAGATATAGATATAAATATAGATATAGATGATATAGATAGATATAGATATAGATATAGATATAGATATAGATATAGATATAGAAATAGATATAGATATAGATGATGTAGATATAGATGATGTAGATATACAGATATTTTGTCTTAAGGGATGAGGTATAAATCAACAAATCAGTAATATAGTTGTGAGAAAGTTTATAAAAAAATTCTAGTTTTTTTTGTTTTGTTTTAAGTTTTTCAAAATCCAATTGCTTTTTATAGTTACATATAACGAACATGCTGTTTCCATAGATTCTTAATTCCTCATGCTGTTTCATATGATTCTAGAAGCAATTATAAAACACAAAAAGAGATATAAACATATGAGTATATTCAAACAATAGTGGTGTATATGTGTGTGTGAGAGAGAGAGAGAGAGGCAGACAGAGACTGAAACAAACTTAGTATTGAGCTAGACTTTACCAATAATTGAACTATTGGCAACTCTTCTGAACCCTGTACCATGTTTTATGTGCCCTGGTGTGGCAGACTGACCCTGCCTGACCATTTCCTACTTCTCCACTACTCTCTGGCTGATGTGGCAGACTGGAAACCTGTTTAAATGATTAAGCCGGTTTCCTTATAGTTTGGTAGCCAATCAACGTTTTCCTTATGTTCTCCTTCCTTATATGGAATGTCTATAGTTGTGTAGAAATGCAGTACAAGATTGTATAAAACTGCCCGCCATGTTACAATTGGGGCTCAACCTTTGGATAAGCATCTGCTGAGCCGGAACCAGCATCAATAAACACTGCTTCCCGCTTATTGCCTCGGTGTCCCGTCTCTCTGTTTGAGAATCCAGCAACATTTCTGGGGACTCATCCGGGATTCGGAGACAGCAATTTTTCGCCTCTCTTGTCTTCGAAGACTGGCCCCTGGAATGCTGGGTGAAGCAGACGTCACCTGGCGCAGCAGTGAACCTACTGTCTGTAGGAGAGGACAACTCTTCCAGTGGACTGGGGCAGTGACTGTGAGAGCACAACGGAACCTGGAGAGGCACAAGAACCAGTCCAGGAGCACTGCCCAACTGAGTGGTAAGGACATGGGTCCCAGGAACAGCCTGTCTGCTAGAAGACATAAGGGGAGTCTGATCAACTGCCAAGGTCACCCGGGTACTCTACATTTTCTAGAGGAAACCGTGACCCTCAGGTACATAGGGCAGAAGGTGGAGTGTGTTTGGTGTGTGATTGCGTGTGATTGAGATGCGTCCTTGCTAGAAACGAGTTTAGCCCCTATCCGCAGTTCTATGGTGAACCTCATATGGCTTAGGGTGTCACTAGATCTCTGTGAGGAGTCTACTCCAGTGATTCGAGTTGGGGGTTTATACCGACTCATCAATTCCTGAGAGGTGCCCGAAAGATCCTCGCAAGGGGAGCAGCCAGAGATGGCAAAGCGAATCTCTGAGTGCATGTGCATCACTGACCACGAGTGGAAAAATGCGTGGACAACAGAATAAACAGATACCTTTAGGTTGTATGTTAAAGAATTTAAAAGGGCATAGAAGGGGGGAGGCAGCACCCTAGTCAGTTCCCATCTCTGGACAGAAGAGGAGCTTGATCACCTTCTAAAGTCTTCAGTTAGAAGACACAGGTCAGGGTCTTCTCAATGGGGGAAGACATCAGGGTCTTCCCAAGAGAAGGCGAAGACATCAAGGTCTTCCCAAGTGGGAGAAGACATAGGTCAGGGCCTTCCACAATGGGAGAGGCAATGTTTTAACCTGGTGTGTGAATGAGTGAGTGAATGAGCGGTCTGATTGGTTTGATGTCAGGTATGAATTTGTGGCTCCGTGGCTGGGCACCCACAGTGTCCAAGTGGGCTCATCTTCGTTTCCATGGTATATGGTATATGGTACAGGGTGGCATTGGACTAGTCACAAAGCAGAGTCTGCTATAGCCAAGCATCACCTAAGCTCCTTTGGAACATGGCCAGATAAGCATCGGAGTGGTCTCCTCTCTGGAGGAGGCATCTACCCTTGTTTGTCTTTGCGTCACCGACGCAGGTGGAATACAGTGTGTGGGGCAATTAATTATTGATTCAGCTTAAGAATTATCTACCTCTAAATGGCCCTTTTTGACATAGGGGCCCTTTGTCAAATTATTTTCTTGAAATTTTAAGGTCCATTTTCCACCTCCATTAGGAAGCTCCCTAAAGCAAAAATGGGGGGTGGAGGGAGCTTCTTCTAAGCCAACTGTCTTAAATTGTATGTTGAAAAATTTTAAGAAAGGCTTCTCAGGGGATTATAGGTACAAGTTGACCCCAGAAAAACTTCATACTCTTTGTGAGCTTGAGTAGCCCGCCGATGGGGTAGGATGATCTTCAGAAGGGATCCTGGACCTCCCCACTGTTAGAGCTGTGTACTGGGTAGTGACAGGGACTCCTGGACATCCAGACCAGTTTCCATACATAGACTCATGGTTGCAAATCACTACTGTAGTGCCCCCTTGGGCCCAGTTCTGCACAAATAGGTAGGGACAGAGTAAGATACTTGCGGCCCGACCGACTTGGGGAAAGAACAAGGAAGAGCCAGCAAAAGACATCCAATTAATTTTAGCCACCTGCTGTACAATCATCGAAAAGGACTGCATTCTAACAGTGGCCCATCAGGAAGCAGATGAGGCCTTTGTTAGGAATCCCCAGGGCTATGCCCCTGGAACAGAGGTAGTACCTTTAGCTGATCCTGCATGGAATTATAATACCCAAGAAGGAATGACCAGATGTGCCAAATTTCTAGAGGCCCTCATGGAGGAAATGAAGAAGAAAAAAAAAAAAAGGAATACAAAAGCTGTGAACTATGAGAAGCTTAAAACCATTACTCAAGAAAAAGATGAGAAACTGGCCAGCTTTTTAGCCTGCTAGAAGAATCCTTTAGTAGGTATACTAATGTAGATCTTACTTCCTCTGTGGGGTTAGCTTTGTTAGGCCAGCATTTTATTAGTCAGCCAGCCCCTGATATCAGACACAAGCTTCAAAAGCTGCAAATGGGGCCGCAGACTAACCAAAATCAATTACTATATATGGCCTTCATGGTCTATAAGACTCAAAATCTTGAAGAAGGAAAAAGAGAACAGAATAGAGATAAACAACAAGCCAGAATTATGGCTGTTGCAATTGGCCAGGACCTTGGTACCCGACAAGCATCCCTTAAGAGACTAGGGAATAAGGAGACATTGAGTTCTTGTTTCAAATGCAAGAAAGCAGGGCATTGGCAAAGGACTGTACCGAAAAGCCCCCGAGCCCCTGCTGCACATGCAAAGAAACTGGTACTAATCCCTGGCATTGGAGAGTAGACTGTCCATGCTCTCAGAGAGGAGAGCGGCCGGCCAACACCCTAGTAGCCCAGGTCCGGGAACTGTGTGACTGAAGGGGCCCAGGGGCATCCTGTCCACCTCGTCCAGGAATGTGGTCATCATGACCGAGGAACCCTGGGTAATTCTGGATGTAATGGGTAAGCAAATTCAATTTTTTTTAGGTACAGGGGCAACCTATTCTGTTCTCCCTGCATTTGCAGGAAAACTCTCCTCACAAATTATGACTATCATAGGAATAGAAAGGGAAGGCAAGATCAACCATTTTACTCCACTACTGACCTGCCAATTTAAAGAT
>NW_006443567.1:4565943-4569286 GCF_000325575.1 Pteropus alecto
GTAGATCCCCCAGTCTTTTAATGCTTCAAGAATCAGATAATATACCAGAAAACATTGACCAACAAGCTAATCCAGTGGCTTGGTATAATAGCAAGCCCGGGCAAGCCAGGACTGCTGAGCCAGTAAAAGTTCAGCTTCTATGCTCCTTCACCAAGATCCAGACTTACTAGCTGGCCCAATGATAGGAGGACCTTCCCAGAGATCTCAGTATTTGGGAATTTCCTCCCCCTTCACCCTCAGACTCTGAGGGGGGAACGAGTTCTCTGGGGACCCCATCTATTTCATTGCTCCCTGAGGAAACTAGATATGCACACCCAGTGAGGTTACAAATACCGATGATAGGGAAATATGAGCATGTGCATGACTTCTGATCTATATTTGTTGGTGTTATATGTAATATGGTGGTCGAGTTAAGAATTCTAATTATGATGGAAAGGAAAATGTATGTTTTTGGTAACAGAGGTATAAAGTATAGAGATTTATTTTGAAGGAAATTGAAGGAAAAGTGTTTGTTTTAAAATTGGTTATTTCTGAATGAGGGAGAAGAGACAAACAGAAGGGATGAAGAAAGTTGTAGAAGGTTTGTGAAGAGAAATCCTGAGAGGAAATTTTATGTGATTAAGTTAAACAAGATTGGAAATTTAAATGCCAAAAATAAGCTAATGCAAAATTAGAGTTGTGTTAATGTTTCTTAGACCATTGGTCTGCTACTGATGTTATAGAAAAGTTATCTGAGTAGAAAACAAGGATTCTATACTTAATCAAGATAATTTCTGTGTTTTATGTTGCTTAACCAGTTTTCTGAGGTTTTTAGAGAACATACTAACATTGGCCCAAAGTCTGAAGGCCAGACACTCCTGGCTATACATGCCATAACTCGATCAGTGCCCAATATTCAAAGGAAGCTCCAAAAGTTGGGGCCTAGATCCCAATCCCACAGGCTGCCTTGGAGCCAGAGGTCTTTAAGGTGTCCAATAACTGGGACTAAGCAGAGAAAGAAGTAGAGTATAAAAAGGGTGCAAATTTTAGCTGCCATAATAAATTGACCATCTCGAGGTGACTCTAGGCAGTAAAAACCTTGCAGGCCTGGAAGGCCTCGATCTTGGTTAGCCATAAGTGGCATCAACAGAACTGAGGCATAATCAATGTGCAAACTGCAGAAGGAAGAGCGCTGGAATGGCGAATGTCCATCCAGCCCTGGGAAGCTGGGGAGGGGTGGACCTCATAAGCCCTCAACCCACATAGCAAGCCTCTCATGAAGGGGCTGCTGTTTCCCCCAACAACAGACGCCCAAGCGCTTGCCAGCTCCAGTCCTAGAGAAATCCACCACGATCACAACAGTGGAAACTCAGGTCACTCTCAACATGGCAGGAAGGAAAAACTGAATGTTTACTAGATACTAGAGCTAACTACTCTGTCTTGACTCATCCCATGGGCATCTCTCCAATGCTAAGTGCACAGTGACAGGAATAAATAGTCAGCCTAATGTAATTTACTCTTCCCATTGTGAGACCTGGACTAACAATCAAGTTCTCTGCCAAACATCAGGACCAGGGTCCAGTGCAGAGAGCGCCTCTGGAAAACTGGGACACAGACAAAAAGGGGGGCAACCCCCTTGCCCACCACACAAAGCATGTTTGTGGGGAACCTACGGTTAAATGATTTGTAGACAACTCGTCTCTATGTCAGGGTTTCTTACTAGCAGAGCAACTACCTCCCCACAATCTGTTGAAAGTCAGCCCTCCATGCAAACAGAAAGGTCCCACACCTGAAACTCAGGAAGGATAAGGCTATGTTTTCTTTAAAAATTTCTACTATAACACCAGCAGAAAAATGCATAACATTTACTAAGTGTACTAACCAATGTTTTAACATCTCAGATAATATGACCTTGAACTGCAGCTCTACTACTTCTGTAAGCTATGCAAATGCACATGTTAAATTACCCACTGGATAGTTTCTTATTTATGGAAGAACTATTTATTCTTATGTTGCTGGTAACAGTACTGGTGTTACAGAAACAAGATCAGCAAGAAACAAAACACCACTCGGAGAGTTGGAGAACTCAGGTTTATTATGCCGGCGGTCCCATAAGAGCTAGCACTGTGAAGATCTGGGCCCCAAGCCCAGGGGTAACCTTACTTTTATAGCATTTAACAAGCAAAGGCAACATATCTGTTCTTAACAAGCAAAGGCAATATATCTGTTATCTAGACAGAACAAGCAAAGGGGAGAGTGAGTCTTCAGTTTATTTCAATATCACTCTGCCCTTCGGCCTATGCAGGAATCATGTCTACAGAAGCTGAACAAAGAGCTGATTACAAGGTTAGCCATTTGAGTGGAAAATTCCTCTTCACTGGGGGACCTTGTTCCCTGGGAAGACTAACTGTATTTATGCCTCAAAAGTCTCCAACTAGGCACCACAGGGAGCTTACCCTTGACCCCAGCTGTAATAGTGACCTACACTTATTTAGTCCAGCTGAATATACTGCTTTGTCTTTATTCATTGTACTATCTATGACTATTGCCCTAAATATAGAAGTCAGCAGAATAGCCTGCTCCATGGCAAAAGCCTTAAACACAACCTCTCAGGCCATACATGCCATGGGAGAAAAATTAGGATGGGTCAAGCTATCCTTGAAAACAGGGCCACTATAGATAACTTATTACTTAGACATAACCATAGATGCAAAGAATTTAAAGGACACATTTCTTATTTTCATTTTGTTTATCTTTGTAGAAGTTAATGCTTGTTGCTGCATCTAATGTGCTCCCACCTGTAGGTCTATTGCCAGTTGGATACCTAAGACAAAACTGAAACCTATGGGAAGAATTTTCTTACAGCAACAAAGAGATCGATTTCATCTTAAGCTGGTCTCATAGATATGAGACCCATCAAAAGAGGGAGGAAACGATACAGGATATCACTTGTAAAAATTTTAATCTTTTAGCAGGAAATGATAAGGGATATCTCTTTCAGAGTTCTTAATCTTTTTTAGTAAATCTAGTTAAGTTTTCTTCCCTCTTTTCTTTGGAAAAAAAAAGGCCCTTTCTCTCAAATCCTTTTAATTGCCCGAAACTGGTGACTCAGATCCTCTGGCTATTGATAAAGGTCATTGGCCCATTGTTAGCAGACATGGTGTTAGGCCCAGACAGAGTTTGAGAGGGGAGGGAACTTTAGTTCAAAGGTCTGTTTTACTCTTTAAGAAATATATTAACCAAGCCTGTTTCTCTTTACTCATTTAATAGGCAACCAATAATAGAAATTAATAAAAATGTAATTTAAATAACTAGTTTGTATCTTCTTTTCCTTGTCTAGGGACTGAGGTGGCACTTCAGCAGG
>NW_006443567.1:4569482-4582182 GCF_000325575.1 Pteropus alecto
CAGGAAAATTAAAGAATTTCTAGATCTGCCTGCAAAGACATTGAGGTTATCCTATCCAAGAAGGGATCCAAGACTGGATCGCCCCACGTGGGCTTTACTAGATTTGTAGAAACAAGGCCTACATCCACCTGCCCAGAAATTGGGAAGGGAGCTGTGTAATTGGCATGATAAGGCCATCCTTCTTCCTCTTACCTCTGAAAACAGGGAAACTGCTTGGTTACCTGGCCCTGCAACCTTTACAATGGATAAAAAGAGAACTCAAAATAGGGCACTGGAAGGATGATGAGTGGCCCCCAGAGCGGATAATCCAATACTATGGGCCTGCCACTTGGGCAGAAGATGTATCTTGGGGATACCATACCCACATTTACATGTTAAACCAGATTATCTGACTGCAGGCAGTCTTAAAAATCATTACCAATGAGACTGGTAGAGCCCTGACCCTCCTTAGATATCAACAGACTCAGATAAGAAATTCCATCTACCAAAACAGATTGGCACTAGACTATCTATTAGCAGCAGAAGGAAGCGTGTGTGGAAAATTCAATCTCACTAACCGTTGCCTACAGATAGATGACCAGGGCCAGGCAGTTGAGGACCTTGTCAAGAAGATGACAAAACTGGTACATGTGCCTATGCTAGTATGACATGGTTGGAACCCCAATAACATTTTGAGGGATAGTTTTCAGCCTTTGGTGGGGTTAAAACCTTAATAGGAATCTGCCTGATAGAGCCATGTTTGCTGTCCTTGCTAAATAAAAAACTTAAAAAGTATGGTGGAAGTCACAATACAGCAGCAAGCTGCAGCCCACATATACTTTTACCACCACTATCAAGAGATGCCCCAGGATGGTTTAGATGGAGAATATCAGACTCCAGCATAAAAATAGAATGTCTAGAGTCTCAAAGAGGGGAATAAGAGAGGAGAGGAGGCATCTGAAAAAATGCAAAGGGAAGGGCTTACAGAAATGACTGACTCAGCTCATTATAGATTAATCACACCCTATAGATCTCTAAATGGCCTTCTGGAAACTCTTGCAACACCTGCAAGACAAACGATCTGTAAATAGATAGGACCAGTGGTCTGGGAATTCCTTCTCTCTTGCAGCCCCCACCCAAATCTGAGTCATGAGGTGCACGTAGAACATCAGACAAAGGAATCATGTGCCCCTTGTACAGACACTGCAGAGGTATATAAACTGTAAGAAATCTAACCAAGGGGAGCTCATGCTTTAGTGCTGTTAAGCACCATGTGTTCCACTGGCTAATAAATTCTCCTTCCTCTAACAAAGTTATCTGAGCATTCAAATTCCTCCGTTGGGTGTTGCTTCCTGAAACACTATGACATGGATATTTTTACCTTTAATAATGTCCCATAAGCTCCTTAAATTATTATTATAGTCTTGGCTTCTTTTTTCTTGCCATTATGATTGAGTGTCCTTGGCTTTCCCATGCTCTATATAGGCCATTTGATCCTCTTCTTTATTCACTTTGTTTATTCTATTTAATATACTTCT
The DNA here is from genome assembly GCF_000325575.1 of Pteropus alecto. Lineage (NCBI taxonomy): Eukaryota > Metazoa > Chordata > Mammalia > Chiroptera > Pteropodidae > Pteropus > Pteropus alecto. The sequence goes on from NW_006443567.1 coordinate 4,571,000, forward strand.
CATCTCAGATATGTGTTCTTCATTTCTGACTGGTTCTTTTTTATAATTTCCATTTCCATTTTTATGTTTTATTTTTATCCTTGTTGAAGTTCTAACTGAATTCATCTACACTTCCCACAAGTTCATTGAGCATCTTTATAACCACTGTTCTGAATTCTGCATCTGTTAGATTACTTGACTCCATCATTTCTGGATCTCTGTTCTGTTCTGTCATATGGTTTCTGATTCTTTGTCTTCCCATTTTAGCTGCCTTTCTGTGTCTGTTTCTATGTACTCAGCAAAACTCCTGTCTCTCAGTCTTATTAGTGTGGCTTTGTGTGGCAGGTATCCAGTGGCACAGTCCTGAGAGGAGTTCAGCTGCAGGCCAAATTTAGCCCCAGACTGTACCTCTCTAGAGCCACCTGTTAAGATTCAGCAAGCAATCCCCAGACGCTGTGCTTATAGTTGCCTGAAAAGTCCACACCAGAAACGGAGGACAGCTGCCACCAGTATGAGTCTAGGTGCTGCTCAGCAAGTTGTACAGGACTCTTCAAGGACACACCTGGATATGGATTGGGTGGGGCCACGAGTTGGGAGAGGCGGAGTTTCAGGGAATCCCCCGGGCGGAGCGACCTTTGTTATCCAGTTATATGAAATCTCCTCTATGGTTTTGCTGAGTCCTTGAACTGGGGGTATGGGGAGAGAAGGTTCAACAGAGGAACAATGGATGCTGCCAGCACTTCTGTATAGAGCGAGTCTTACCTTGGCCCTCACTCCGACAACTTAGTGTTCCCCTTTAAGTCCATGTGCAACCAAACAGGCACTGGTATTCAGAGTGAGCAGGTCCATCACCACGAAAGTCCGCACTCGGACACAGCCCCTTTAAGAGGTGTCTGCAGCTGCCGGCTGCCGCTGCTGCCATAGCTTCTGTCCTGCTCAGCCGTTCAGAACTGGGCAGCCTCGCATCCTCGCCCCAGCCTACCTTCTGCCATTGCAGGGTGATTTCTTAGATTTCTCCCTAGTTGTATGGCTCGTTCATCTAGATCTCAGGTGATTTGTCCTTGCTGTTTCCTCCTTGTCTCTGTTACAACTTTGATTTGGTCACCAGAGGGATGAACAGAGCCTCTATCATCTATTGCCATTTTTTTCCCCTCTCTCAATAAGGATGTTTTCATAGACTCATTTAGATATGGGGACATTTTGTTGCTTTTTTTTTTTAATCAAAGTGACAATGTCAAGAAAAGTTGCATCAGAATGTCCTATTCCTCTTTAAAATATGTGGGTTTTTTGGCCATCAAGAAGCTTAGAGTCATGAAAGAGTAGCAACACCCTTATGTTCATGATTGTTACATCATTATCACTAAGCTTCACCAAGACACTGTAGTATGTATATCATCCCTTTTTTTTATAGAAAAGAAAACTGAGGACAAGAGAGTTATGTAATTTGGTCAAGGTCACGTATTATGTGAGTGACTAAGCCAGTATTTAAATCCAGATCAGTCTAGTTGGGCCAAACCAAATGGAATGGTGGGGGCCACAGCTGGATTGTAGGGGACGGAGGAGTCATTTGTAAACAAGGAGACAGAGAATGGAAATATAGATGACTCTTCCAAGCCTGGCTGTAAAGTTTGAAAGAAATGTACGAGGGCCAGGGAAAGTTTATTGTTGTGGCCTGGTTTGTGGGTGGGAGTGATGAAAGAAAATGCAGTGCCTACCCTCTGAGCATTTATGGAGAAGCACTCCTCAAATTTGTCTTACAGAAAATCACTCCCAAAGGTCTGATATAGACACTAACTTATCTAGCTGATCTTCTTCGGTATTCAGTAATCCAAAGAAAGGAGAGTCATTGTCAGAAAACAATGAGAGAAGCAAGTATGGGAAACCAGGAATAGGAAAACTGCACCTTCCAGATCTCTCCGCCATGGTATTGTAGCATGTACAACTTGGCATTCTCAAGACCTACCTTGACATCCACCTGTGGTAGACAAGATCCTAAAATGGTCCTTAAGATTTCTTCCCCCTGTGTACATAGTCTGCATGATCCCTTTAAAGGTGAGTAGAATTTGTGAATATAAAGAGATACCATTCCTGAATTTGTTACATTATATGGCAAAAGATTATCCTGGATAGAGCTGATCTAATCAGGCGAACCCTTTAAAAGCAAAGTTTTCTACAGCTGGTTGCAGAGGAGGGAGTCGGAGATTTGAAGCTTGAGAAGGATTTGACACACTTACTGTTTTGAAGATGGAAGGGACAATATGGCAAGGAATGCAGGCAGTCTTAGGAACTGAATGTGACCCCTGGCTGACATTTAGCAAGGAAACAGGGATTTCAGTCCTTCAACTTCAGTGAACTGAATTCAGCCAATGATCTGAATTAGCTTGGAAGCAGATTTTTCCTGGGCTTTCCAGATGAGAACTCAGCCCTGCCAACACCTTGATTTCAGCTTCATGACACTGAGCAGAGAAACCAGTTGAGTTACACCCTAAAGAGCCACAAGCTAACAAATGGGTGTGGTTTCAAGTCACTATGTTTATGGTAATTTGTTAAGCAGTAATAGGAAATGAATAACATCACTTCTTTTGAGAAGCTTTCTCTAACTAATCACCACTTAACATGGTCCCCTGAGAACAGAGAGTGTGCCTTATATATCACCATGCCCTTCACTGTGCTCTATGCAGGGTTTCACACAATGAAAAGCACTCAATAGATGAAAGTTGACTGACTAGAAAAATCAGAGACAAAACAGTCCCTTTAAAAAGTAATTCTTGCTTTATCGAACTACAGGAGAAGTATTCCCTGGGAACAAATTATTGAGTGAATGAATTAGTGACTGTGTTGTGGGATTCTCATACAGAGAGATGGGACACCGAGTCAATAAGCAGGAAGCAGCATTTATTGATGCTGGCACTGACTCAGTGGATTCTTATCCAAAGGCTGAGCCCCTGTAACATGGCAGGCAGTTTTATATAATCTTGTACTTCTGCCTTTCTACACAGCTATAGATATTTCATATAAGGAAGGAGAACGTAAGGAGAACATTGGTTGGCTGCCAAACTATAAGGAAACCGGCTTAATTGTTTAAGCGGTTTTCTGGACTGCCTCGTCAACTGAAGAGTCCTAGGGGAAGGGGGTGCAGTCAGGAATTAAGTTGTTCAAACAGAAAATGGTCAGGTGGGGTCAGGCTGCCACATTTCCCCCTTTGATGCTCGGATCTAGGACTGGGTCAGAGAGCATCATCTCCTTCTTCTAATTTTTGGCTTAGAGGCTGATGCCTCCATAGCATGAGGACATTTGCTGCGGTTTTTCTTTCTACTATAGCCTCTGTGGGGAAAGTAGTTGACCTGATAACAAGAGCAATAGGCATGGGAGGAGGAGGCAGGTCTCGAGGAGGAGGACTACTATCCCAACTAAGTTCTTAAAGCCTCCAAAAGTGAAGAACCAGCCTCTAAAGAGGCTACTAGGGTCCCATCCTGACGAGACATCATCCTCAGGCTTCTGCTGCACATAGATCGGTCACTTTCCGATATGATCAAAGAAGGGCCGACGTCTTACCCTTGGTCTGTCGGTGTATTCTGTGTTTTCTTACAGAGGATTGCCATGAGGGGCTTGGAGGAGTCTGGAAGACACTCCCACTCTGTAGCTGTGGTTTTAAGTCTGCTGTGATATATCCAGGGCATTATTTCAGCAATCTTAACTGCAGTGGGAGTAGACAAAATGACAGTAAAGGGGCCTCTCCACAGTGGTTTTAGGGGCTGAATGTTCCACTCTTTCACCCAGACAGAGTCTCCTGGCTTAAAGGAACAAATTTCGGTGGTTAAACGGACAGGGAGCCTTTCCCTGACCTATTGGTTGAGAGTCTGGAAGATGGTCCATAGGGCCTGAAGCTGTCGTCTCAGAGTCAATTCACCTATTTCCTTGAGGTCTCCTCATAGTTCTTTGATGAGTGGTGGTGGCCGCCCATACAGGATCAGGTAGAGGGAGAACTCAATCTTCTTGGGTCTTAACAGTGTCATGGGGAGGACTTCGTCCCATTGTAGATGTGTCTCTTGACATAGTTTTCTGAGTCTTATGTGTTCCACCTGCCCTGAACTCTGCGGTCGGTAGGTGGTATGTAATTATCATTTAATATTTAAATTCTTGGCTAGTAGCCACTCTATTTTTGCTACGAAGGCTGGCCCATTATCTGAGCCAATGGTAAGTGGTAGGCCAAATCGTGGAACAATTTCTCGGAGGAGCAGTCTGGCTACTTCTTGGGCCTTTTCAATCTGGGTGGGATAAGCCTCTACCCAACCAGAATAGATGCATACAAACACCAAGAGATACTTGAGGCCCCGTGATCGAGGCATTTCAGTGAAGTCTACTTCAAGTTCCTCAAAGGGGGTGCCACTGATACTTTGGACTCCCAGTAGGGCACACGGCCCTTGCCTGGGGTTGTTGCAGACACAGACTTCGCACCATTCACACACTGCTCGGGAGATGCTAGAGAGGTGGGGGACATAGAAGTACAGACCCAGAGTGGTTTCTAGGGCACTGCGATCAAGGTGAGTCCTTTTGTGAAACTGCTTGACAAAAGCTGGGGCTAGGGTCCCAAGGACTGCAATTCGTCCATCCTTGAACTTCCACCAGGGAGGAGGCTTCCCTCTTCAGTCTTAAATCAGGCTTCTTCTTGAGGCAAGTACTTGGGGCCCCACTTGGCTAAGGGACTAGGAAACAGGGAAGCAGTTAGAGTCATAGGGCTGGCCATCTCCTTGGCCGCTGCCAGTTTCGCAACATGGTCTGCCCTGCGGTTGTTCCGGGCCATTATGGCATCCCCTTTTTGATGTCCTCTGCAGTGCATGCCTGCTACTTTCTTGGGGGCCCACACAGCATCTAAGAGTTCTAGAATATCCTTTCCATATTTTATGTTTTCCTCTAGAATTGATTAGATCCTTCTCTTTGTACAGGGCTCCATGTACATGGAGGGTGGTGAAGGCATACTTAGAGTCTGTGTATATGTTAGCACACACTCCTGCTGCTAGCTGAAGGGCGTGGGTCAAGGCGATGAGCTCTGCTGTCTGTGCTGAGGTTCCCCTAGGCAGAGGTTTTGCCTCAGTGGTAGAAGGTAAGGTCAGCACAGCATATCCTGCAAGACGTTCTTCTCCCCTCACAAAGCTGCTACCATCAGTGTAGTATTCTACATCAGGGTCTTTGAGGGGCTGGTCCGTCAAGTTGGGTCAGCTGGAAAACACTTCATCCATGACTTCAATGCAATTGTGGTCTGGCTGGCCGGGCCCAATGAGTAGCGAGGTGGTTCAAGGTTCGTACTACCTCTAGGCAGATGCATGGATTCTCGCACAGCATCCCTTGGTATCTGACCATCTGGGCATTGGTGAGCCAGTATTGTCCCTTGTACTCAAGTAATGTTATTACTGAATGTGGTACTCGAACTGTCAGTTCTTGCCCCATCGTCAGTTTGTCGGCCTCTGACACAAGGGCCGTGGCTGTGAGTGCTCGCAAGCAGGGTGGCCAGCCCCTGGTGACAGAGTCAAGCTGTTTGCAGAGATAAGCCACGGGACTGTGCCAAGATCCTAGCAGTTGGATTAAGACCCCTACTGCGACACCCCTGCGCTCGTGTACATACAGAAAGAAAGATTTGGTTAAATCTGGGAGTCCTATATTTGGGGGCATTAGCAAGTGTACGTTTGATTTCTCCAAAGGCCTTCTGTTATGTAGATTCCCAGAGCAAGTGCTCCTGTTCTTCCCTCTTTGTGGCTTCATAGAGGGGTTTGGCCAGGATGGAGAAATTAGGTATCCAGATTCTGCAGAAGCTAGCCTCTCCGAGGAATTCACGGATTTGTCACTGGGTGGTAGGGACAGGAACTGAGCAAACCGTTTGTTTCCTTTCCTGGCCAAGTTGGCGTTGTCCCTGTGATAGATGGAAGCTGAGGTATTTAACTCTTTCTTGGCAGATTTAGTCTTCCTTTTAGAAACTTTGTAACCCACTTCCCAGAGGAGATTGAGGAGTAGATGCATTGCTTCCATGCATTCCTCATAGGTCTTTCCTGCTAAGATGAGGTCATCTATACACTGGAGCAATGTACAGCTATGTTGATCTGCTGGGAAAGCCTTTAGATCTGAGTCTAGAGCTGTCCCAAAGATGGTCGGGGAGTTTTTGAACCCCTGAGACAGCTGTGACCATGTCAACTGGCCCTTGTCTCTGCTTTCAGGACTTTCTCATTGGAAAGCAAAGATTGGCTGACTCTGAGGAGCCAGGCAAATGCAGAAGACGGCCTCCTTGAGGTCTAGACAGGTGAAATAGGTTGTCTTTGTGGGGATGAGGCCTAGGAGGCTATATGGGTTGGGGACAACAGGATGCAGGGTGGCAGTTGCCTGGTTGACTGCTCGTAAATCTTGGACTGGCTGGTATTCATCGGTCCCTGGCTTCTGAACTGGCAGGAGAGGCAAATTCCAGGATGATTGGCAGGGACAGAGAATTCCATACTTCAGAAGTCTCTTTAAATGTTTTGGATCCCCACTTGTGCCTTATGGGAGATGAAATACTATTTCTGGTGGGCTGGCTCAGCTCCTGGTTTTAACTCCACCACCACTGGAGGAATGTGTCTGGCCAGTCCTAGAAGGTTGTCTTCAGCCCACACTTTGGGCACCTTGAAGGAGAGCTCGAGTTCCTGTTAGGACCCTCCTATGAGACTATAGAAGTGCCACTTTTTTCCTTGGGGAAATGTGAGTGACATGATCTTCGCTTCTGGCCTCCCCAAGGTTAGGGCTTCTTGGCCATGTGTGTCAAAGGTAATCTGAGCCTGTAGTTTTCTTTAAAGGTCTCATCCCATCATTGCTACAGGGCAGTAGGGCAGATATAGAAATTCGTGAATGACTTCTTGTCCTCCTAGGTTGCACCGGCGGGGCTGCAGAAAGGGGCGACAGACTCGTTCTCCGGTTGCTCCCGTAATGGCAGCTTGTCTTTGAGAAAGGGGTCCCACAGGCCAAGTTACAACTGAGTGTTCAGCTCTGGTGTCAACCATAAAGTCAATAGATTGCTCCCCGACTATCATTTGGACCATAGGCTCTTGGGGGCCTAGCAGAATGGAACCCGATCTGGCCTAGATATCTTTGAACTGTTCCAGGGCAGCAAGGCCAATAAAGTCATCCCTATGAAAAGAACCTAGTGATGGGCAAGTCAGCTGATAGTGCCCTTGTACAACTGGGCTGTGTTTTCAGGGGCCAGGAGCCACTGATGGCCCACCCAGTCATTAGGGACACTTGTTTTTCCAGTGACCCCACTAGCGGCAGTATGCTCATTAGTTTCTTCCCAGTCTCCTTTTCATGGCAGGGGATCTCTCAGTGACTTCCCAGCTGGCTTTGTCTCCGTCTTCATGGGGTACTTCTTCTGGGGGTCCCAGATTGCTCTACCAGCACAGCAACAAGTAGATTGACTTTCTTCTTCATCTTTTGGTCATCCTCTCAGCAGCCCTCGGTCACGACTTCAAGGAGTTGACTGACGTTCATGCCAGTGAAGCCTTCCAGTTTTTGCAGTTTGTGCCAAATGTCTCCTTCAGCCTGCCTGATAAAAGCTGCATTGACCATTCTCTGTTTTTTGGCTTCTGAAAGGGAGAAATATTCCTTAGGCATTCAAAGCACGGTAAAGGTTCTTTGTGTCTCACCTATATTTCAGAAAGGTATAAGGGAATGTTTTGGGGGTATGCCAATGAAAATTTATTTTCCATTAATTCTTCCCACGTCCAAATCAGACTAAGGATACTCCTGGAAGCTGATAGAAAATACAGGTCCCAAGCATAAATGAATGACAGCAATCCTAAAGCAATGCAAACATGTCAGCAGCCTCTCCTGTGTTGCATAGTGAGCAACACTGTGGGCTCGTAGTCCAGGATGCCATTGTGCCTTAATCAAGGCAATCAATACTAGCTGCTGTAATAGACACATTCTCTCCACCCCCTTAATCAGTATTTTAAAACATAAAAGGTCATGTTAAAGTCTTATAGAGGTTAAGCAGATCTCCTTGGCAGCTTTCCTCCAATAAGTGACTTAGAGATCCTGGCTACTTCTATAGTGCAATGTTGCCATCTCAGAGGTTTCAGCTTCCAGCTGCCTGGATGAGGAAAAGAGCAAGAGGAGGGATCATATAATTTTAAAGTACCTTGGGCTAGGAATGACACATCAGCTCACATTCCCATTGGTAATAACTTACAGTAGCCTTATAAGAGAGGCTGGGAAATAGACTCTTCCTGGTAAAGGAAGAGGAAACAGAGTGGCAAACATAGCATTGTTTTTGCCACATGGTCCAGAGAAAGAGGTAAGTCTCTCATCTACTTTCCCTTGTGTGCTGGTTTTAGTCTGGGCTCTTTTGCTGTATGGTTAAACCCATTTAAGTCATCCTCAAGGCAAATGGAGAGAGTATTACAAGGGCATTCTTGGATTGGAAGTAGCCTCAAGAGATGCCAAGAACAGGGACAGCTACTTTCTCTAGGGATCACTCAGGGGCTGTAGTCTCTTTCCTTGTGCATGCCTATTTTATCCTGCCTTTGTGCTCCATTTATCTTTTTAACAATCTGATTTCATAACAATTCTACTTTGTGCATGGCTACAACGGCCACTCTGGCCCTGAGTCTCCCTGATGACTTTCCAATTCAGTTGCCCTGGCAGTTTTTCAGTTTCCCAGACTAAATTCCTAAGGGAGTTTTCAAACCGGACCATCCAAGCCACTTAGTCTCTCTCTACATATATGAGACACAATTGGGCCTGTGGCCCATCCTGGTCATATAGGGTAAAGCAAGGAGGCCAAGTCACATAATCCACTGATCATTCAACAAAGCTATGGGACAGGAAGTTTCTCCTGAAGCTTCTCCTGCTATGGGCAGGGCAGACAATTATTGACATATTCAGTACAATGACATCTTTAGGACAATGGGTCTATGGGACCATAGGGAAGGAAGCTTCTAAATGCCATAGCCATGCAATGCTAGAAGACTATCCCAGAATAAGATTGTGAGAATATTGTGTTTTAGCTCATTGAGTCTCCATCCCACTCTCCTTCTGATGTACCTTCCTATACTGCAGAGGATGTAAAGCTAGAAACTATATTTTCCAGCCTCTCTGGCAGCTTGGTTTCTGGATGCAGAATAGATTCTACCAGTTGGATGCACTTGCTTGGTTTTTTGAAGGCAGATGTGAAATGTAAGCCATTTCTCTGTCTCCTTAGTTGTTTTCCACTGGCAAGCAAGGTCTCAGGGGTATGAGATTTTTCTTTACTGGTGGTCTTACATCCATTCTCTAACTTCCTGGATATTGGGAAGCAGTTGCAGCTAAGGTAATCACCAGAGTCCATGTTCCAGTGCCTAGTCACCATCTCTCTGTGGGCCTAGAGGCAGGTCAGGTAGAAATAGTGGCATTGGTAGCTTCCTAATTCCATACTTCTGATTCCTGGATAATAGCAACAGCATTATGTTTTTGAATTTGGTAATTCCATTGGTGGCCTTAGAGTCAGTTCTGTCATGTTCTGGGAGTTCAGCAAAGAGCCCATTCCTTCAGCCTTTCAAGTATTTATATATGAAATATATATACATATATTTTAGCTTATAAACAACAAATTTATTTCTCACAGGTCTGTAGGCTAGAAAATCTAAAATCAAGTTACCTGCAGATTTGATGTCTTATGAGGGTTTGCTTTCTTTTCCATAGATGACACCTTCTCTCTTCTCTGTTCACATGGTGGAAGGGGCAAAACATCTTTCTCTGGCTGCTTTGAAAGTGTGCTAATCATGTTCATGAGGGCTCTGCCCTTATGAGTAAGGACATCTTAAAGACCCTATATCCTTAAACCATTACCTTGGGGGAGGCAGCCCAGGTGATCTCCAAATTGCCTTCAGGGCCTTCCTTTCACAGTGTTGAACAATAGGTCCTGACTTCTGTTTAGATGGCTGACTAATCTTCTTTTGTGTTGATGAGTAGCTCCCAGCTTCTGTTAAGATGGCACATCCATTCTAATGGTCTGTTTTACAAACATTCTAATCACCTTATCACATTTGTCTACCTTTCTCAATGTTTTTAATAGGGAGCATCTGAGAACTTTCCAAATTTTAAGTCCTGATTCCCCTTTGATTAACAACTGGGAGAAGTGTAAAGAAACAAGATGGAGTCACCATAGCCAAGCTAACATAATTACTTAAACCGGAATGGGCTAAAACATGAGTAATAGATTTATTTTGCTTTAACAAGCCTGAGAAATTAAACTTTTGAACTTTTCAATTGTGCATCAATGCCTGAAGATACATGTAAATCCTATATATGTAACCCTCTGAAGAATAATAATCCTCTGAAGGACTTAGGAAAAATGTTCATGTGAAGAACTTAGGAATAAATGTTGATGTATCCAGACTGTTAAGGCCCTATCCCTACCCCCCATAGCACGGGAACCAGACTCCTCCCTTACCTTTTGTGTGACAACCCGACCTTGTGTTCTGGTTGACAAAGCTACATGTTCACCTCCCATTCACTGACTGGACTCTCCTCCCTTCTCCACCAATTTACCCACCCCAAATACTCCCACTGAAGAAGAAAGCCTCAATATCCATATAATTTTAAGGTCCCCTTACATTTGGGGCTGACGCCATCTTCGGCTCAGCCAGTCTGTCACTCTGCTATAATAATTCTTGCTTAACTCCTTCGGCCTTGTGCGTTCCTCTTTCAACAAACTTAACATCTGGTGTTGAAACCCAGGAGAGTATAGTGCATGTTCAGTGGCCACTCCTCTGAGCCCCAAGGGCATTGGTTTGCAACCTGGAAAGCAATGGGCTGCAGCAGCTCACCTGGGCTAAAATCCGGATCCTACCTTTCTCTTGGGCTCTAAAGGGTTTAACCTTAACCATCCGAATCCTCCTGGAACCCAGCCAGGGAGGACACCAGACTGGGACTTTCACCTTTTCATTGCTTACCTGTCAGTCCACATCGGTCACTTAATTTTCGGGTGAGTGGTTATCTACCTCTTCTCAGGTCTTCTGTCTCTCTTGTTCTCTGACAAATCCTTGGCCTTCAGGCCCCGAGTATTTCTGAACTGGGGACACCTGGCTCAGAAAGGACCCCTCTACTCTATTGGATGAATTCTTTGGATGGCAAAGCCCACCCAAAGAGCGGCTCCCTCCATTGTAGTTTGCCACTTGCCTTCCTCACTTTTCCTCTTATCTTCTCCC
>NW_006443567.1:4582270-4586090 GCF_000325575.1 Pteropus alecto
ATTTTATATTGTAACACTGCTTGGCCATAATATAAATTGGATAATGGATCTCAATGGCCTGAGAACGGCACCTTTGACTATAACACATTAAGAGACCTTGACAACTCTGTCACTGCAATGGAAAGTGGTCTAAAGTTCCCTATGTCCAGGCCTTCTTTACTCTCTGCTCCAAACCCTCTCTCTGTAAACTCTGCTCTACTTATCAGATTTTACTTCTTCACTCCAAACAGTTTACTTCCCTTAACTCTGAAACTGACACTTCCTTTTTCGATCCCACTGACAGCGGACCACCATGCCCTAGGCCCCCACACCCATGTGCTCCTCTTTCAGATGACCTCCCAAATGACTCCCCCACTCCCCCTCCCCTAAACTCCTTGGATCACAACTCTCTCACCCCTTCCTCCCTTAACCCTTTAGCTTCCAACTCCCCAATTCCTTCCTCCTTTGACCGCTCAGCTCCCGATGACTCCAGCTCAGATCCTTCAGAACCTTCCTTCTCTCCCCTCACAAGCATTATCAGACTCGCTCTCAGGAGCCTGCTACTGTTTTCCCTTTAAGGGAAGTTGTAGAAGCCAAAGATATAGTCCACATTCGTGTCCCTTTCTGTCTGACCGATCTCTCTCAAATTGAGAAAAAGTTAGAGTCCTTCTCTGATCCCGCCACTTATGTCAAGGAATTTGAATACCTAACTCAATCTTATGATCTTACCTGACATGACCTCTACATTATCCTTTCCTCCACTCTTCCCCCCCGCCCCGCAAAGAAAAAGAAAGAGTCTGGCTAGCTTCTCAGGGTCAGGCTGATATCCTTCACCAGCAAGATAATCAATAGCTGGTGGGGGCAGTAGCTGCCCCCAGACAAGATCCCAATTGGAACTATCAAATAGATTCCCCAGGCCGCAGACACCAAAATCATATGGTAACTTGTCTCATAGCAGGGCTTCAAAAAGCAGCACACAAGGCAGGTAACTATGATATTCTCATCGAGGTCCACACAAAAATTCTGTCCTTTTTCTGTCTCACCTAACAGAGGCTCTCCAAAAATACACTAAACTAGACCCTTCCTCAGAGGAAGGCCTCTTCCTACATACTCATTTCTTTTCTCATTTGGCTCCTGACATCAGATGCAAATTAAAGACGCTGGAAGATGGCTCTCAAACCCTACAAATGGAACTCCTAAGTGCTGCCTTTAAAGTTTTCAATAATAGAGAAGAGGAAACAAAAAGTGAACAACTTAAAAATCAGGCTAAATGCCAGATGCTGACAGAAGCTATCCAGGGCTCCCACAGAAATAAGCAAACCCCTAAGGGCAGAACCCTCTAGCCCCTCTGGGCCCCTGCTTTAAGTGTGGCAAGAACGGGCACTGGGTCAAAGGTTGCCCTAATCCTTGTCCTCCTCCAGGCCCTCTCCACACTATGGTAATAAAGGTCAATGGAAAGTCAACTGTGACCTACCCCCTCAAAGGAGGGTCACATCTTTTTTTTCCAAAAAGTTGAAACAACTGGACCTCAACCTGCCTAGCCTTCTAGGCCTCAGCACTAAAGACCAAGGGTGCCCAGGCCCTGCGGTGCCCATGGCTATCACTCCTTCAGAGCCCAGGGTAACTCTGAGAACATGCAGACCAAGTCCTGCCAAAACTGTTCACAGCAGATCTTCCACCTATTCTTGTAATCCATGGTGATTGGGTCCTACTTAAGAATCTACACTCAGATGATCTTAAACCTAGATGGCAAGGCCCTTGCCAGGTACTTTTAACCACCCACTCTGCTGCAAAGATTACTGGACACCTAACTTGGTTCCATCTTTCCAGGCTAAAGTGAGCCTCCAATATTTTACCAAGGGATAAAGTACGATCAGACACTCCAAAATACCACAGCTATTCCATCAGATCTACAAAGCTTTTGCTAATCTGCATTCCTGAAGAAGAGGACAAATGAGTAAACTTTACTGTCCCTGTCCCTTCTGTTCAGGTTCAGACTCTCCCCTTCTTCCAGAACAGACAACACCACTACACTAACAAATTCTTTCAGCCTTAGCACAGTCTCCTCTTCCTCTCTGTCTTGAGATTTTAACTTTTTACATGGGATTCACTTTTACAGGGACACTTTGATTTTTCATGGACCAATATCACTCACCTAGTAGATTCATGGGATAAGGTTCCTTATTATGTAGATCAAGAACACCTCCCATTTCCACCCTATTATTTATACTTACTTATATCTCTCACTGATCACATGCTTCCTCTTATCCTCCCCTCAGAGCTTTCTCACTCATCTTGAGTGTTCTCTCAATCTCACCCATTCACTCCTCAATAATTCCAACCCTACATTAGCCTAAGACTGCTGGCTCTGTCTTTACCTCTCTTCCTCAGCATACTCTGCCCTCTCCATTCCCCTCACCAAAAGGGACCACATACAAATGACCCTTTCATATTGAAAAGAAAAGGGCTCCATTTTCCTTGAAATAGCATACTCTCCTTGGAAGCTACTCCACAGCACAGGCTAATCAAGCTTCTAATTTCTTCCACACTTATACCCAATCCCTTGCAAAGGTAGCACATCCCTCCATATCAGTAATAAGGCCCACTACCCTTCATACCACTTTGATTCTCAAGGCTCCTCGTTTTTCACAAGAACCAGTAGCAACATATCTGTAAGACACTTACCCTCCAATCTATGCAATCAGACAGTCACAATCCAACTACTCAATAGACACTGGACTCAATAGATACACTATCAAGTCTCTCCAGAGGCTAATGGCCTCTTTCTACAACCCATCCACTTCACAGGTTACCCTACAGTCTTGCAACCTCTTACAACTGTTCCATATCTCTCCTCCTTTCCTTGGATTACAACTGTCTCTGCAGTTCTCAAATACTTTAATTGCAAACCTACTAATACCCCTACTCATCTATGCCCCTTGATTGGAGCTACTATAGCTACAACTCTTATGGCTTGGAGTTCTGAGCCTCAGAAAGGACGCACTGGAACAATCTATCCTCTTACTTTATTTTTCCATACGTATTTCCACTTGTATATCTGACAAAGGGTTCTTCTTTCTATGCAGAACTAACGCTTATCTCTGCCTTCCCACTAACTCGACTGGAACTTGTACTCTATCTCTCTCCACATATAGATAAAGCCCTCAATAACCAGTCCTTACCAATTCCCATTGCACACTATACAAAACATAAAAGGGCTATTCAGGTCATCCCACTGTTAGTTACACTGGGAGTCACTACTAGACTATGCACAGGTATAGAGGGACTTGCCACTGCTTTATCCTATTTTGAAGCATTGTCCAATGATCTCCAAGAAAGCCTAGAGGAGACTGCAAAAATATAGTTCAATTACAAGATCAAATAGACTCCCTAGGAGCTGTCACTTTACAAAACAGACAAGGGTTAGATTTACTGACAGCAGAAAAAGGAGGCCTCTGCCTTTTTCTAGAAGAAGAATTTGTTTTTATGTTAATCAATCAGGACTAGTAAGAGATGTAGCTAAAAAGCTAAAGGACAAAGCCAATAAGATAAGAGAATGTGCTAAGCAAATCCTGGGACGCCTGGCTAAAAACCAGCTAGGTCACCTGGCTCCTACTCTTCATAGGGCCTCTAACCTTCATTTTTCTCATTTTGGCCTTTGAGCCCTGCATACTGCACCAGGTTTCTTCCCTCCTCCAGGACCATTTTCACATGTTTACCAACTAGTCCATAGCAGAAGTCCTGCTACTTCACTCCGTGCCACACTATTAAGCCCTCCGGCCGACAGAACCTACCAGTCAATGCTACACTCCAGTTGACTATCCACGATCAAACCTCTTTT
>NW_006443567.1:4586125-4595505 GCF_000325575.1 Pteropus alecto
CTACAGAAGACTGAGTTGCCATCCTTATTCCATAAAACTGTTAGGTCCAAGAGAGCTCTATCCCACCCCTCATAGTGTAGGAACCAGACTTCTCCCTTACCTTTGTGTGGGAACGGGACCTTTCATCTGGATTAGCAATGCTATAAGCTCACCTCCCATCCACTAGACTCTACTCTATTCTCCACCAATTTATCCACCCTAAATATTCTCACCAAAAAGCCCGCCTCAAGTCTCATATAACTTTCGGGCCCCTTCGCATTTGGGGCTGATGCCACCTTCGGTTCAGCCCAGCTGTCACTCTACTACAATAAACCTTGTTTAACCCCTTCAGCCTTGTGTGTTCCTCCTTCAGTGAACTTAACACAAATCTCCAGATATGTGGAAGATTACCATCTTGGGTCATTCCAGAAGTTAACAATGCAGGAATAATTCTTCTCAAGGATGTGTTTTTTTATCATAAAAACTCTCAATTTTTCCCCTTTTTAACACTCTGGATATTACCTAGTAGTGTTTCTCAATTTACAAATCATTTAAAACTCTGGAATAAAACTTTGTCAGTTAATTTTAGTGAAGTTTCCTGATTCACTTACACTCAGTCAACACAATACTATATTTATATTGATTCTCTCTTCTCATATTTTCTGTAAGCATTGAAAGAAAAAAAAAGATAAGGCTTTTCTCCCATATTTTGCCCAAGATCCAACTGCATTGCTCACAAGGTGTGCCCTGAACAAAACACTAATAGAGGAATACAATTCAGCTTTGCCACATTATAACAAAGATCATCTTTGCTCCAGTTTCTAATAACGTTTTTCCTTTGTGTCTGAGACCTCATCAGAATGGCTTTAGGGTCCATATTTCTATGAACATTCTGTTCTTAAACATGAAGATGGAAAAAAAAGGGGGGTATGTTCTATGGAAGGTAACTTCACAGGATGATCTGATCATACATTACTATGTATGGGCAGGTCATAGTTGGTAGTCACACCTCAGGCATGTAACTTTTTAGTAAAAGGTTTACCTTTGCCTTAAGCAAGCCCTGTCCGTTGTTTCTATGCATCTAGGTTAAGACATCCTTGAAATAAGCCATAATTACCCTCCCGAGAGAACATAATCATGTTTACTATCCTTTAATCCAATCTCAGCCTTACTTTCTCCACCTCCATGTAATCTTCCTTAAATTCTCTCTTTAATTTCAAATGCATAAAAGAAACTGCAAAAGTGTTATTCTGTAGAGCATTGAGATCTTGCTCCCCAGCACATGTCATCAGTTTGGTTCAAATAAACTCTTATAAAGATTCTCTACAGGTTTGGACATTTCCTGTGTTGACAATTACTTGAATTTTTTTAAACCCAAAGAACGAGTATAACTATTATTATGACTAATACTATTAGGGGACAAGTAAAAGAAAATCAAACAAAATGGATTCTGAGTTCATTATTAATCTATATTATACAGGCCTTGTTGATGTCTTGGTATAGCTGTCTAACTCTGGTGTCAGTGGCTTTTTGTTCTCAAAGAATCTTTGATGTCCATAGACAGAAGTAGATGTCCACACGTGGTTAGATGCCTGATGAGGTCCCTTTCAATGAGGTTGAGAGTGTTTTTTATTTGATGTCACTTCAAAAAAAAAACACAAAATCTCCAGGTGGCAGTCAACAATCTTTAAAGTCTTTGTCTCCTTGGAGCTTGCTATGAAAGAAAGCAGTTACCAACTTGGCCTTTTCTTGAAATGACTTTGTCAAACCTTGGCAACAGTGTAAGTTGTCTCCTTTCAATAATGTCATAAGTTCCTTCTTTTAAGTCCAGCTTAAATGTACTGTGATGCGTAAAAGAATGCAAAAACCAAAAAAAAAAAAAAAATGGAGAGCCAAGGAGCAGGGAAGAATCAAGCGGCTGTCTTGGGTTTCCCATAGCCCTGACTATTCCTTTAATTTACAACCATCATTTACCTGTACAATATACCCTAGCCGTTTTCCTACATTCATTGAGATTTTAACCTTTAAACTTCAATGTAGTGAAAATTAAAAAGTAAATAATTAGCATTCTTTAGCTTAAACATTTTATAATCTCTAGAAACATTTTTTGTAGACATAAAATTCAATTATTAATATTGACTTTTTTTTGTAAAAGCCAGGCAAATTACAGACATGTCTGTTTTACTTAAACCAACAAACTTAACCTAACTTTTATTTACTAATGATTACTCTTAGATCACATAAACTTGCAAAGCATTTGAGTTAGTTTCTCTATTTCTTTTTTTTTTAAAGCACCCTCATTCTTTTTATTTTTATTTATTTTTTTTTAGGTGAGGCAACCCTTGGTTGACCTCACAGATTGCAAGGACCTTGTCAACTTACAATCCCTTTTTTTTTTTTTTTTATGGCTACATCGCCTGATCTTCCTAGGTGATCTCCCATCCAAGTACTAACCAGGCCCAACCCTCCTTAGCTTCTAAGATCAGACAGGATCGGGCTTCTTCAGGGTAGCATGGCTGTAGACCAGTTCCTCTGTTTCTGAGAATTTTAGACTTCCCAATTCTTACAAGCTCCTACCTTAAAATTAATTTAAACAATATTATTTGGAGGTGGAAATCTATCTCACATTTACAACATACATATATATAGACAAACATGCAGACAGACACAAACAGAGACCTTTAGCCATGAGAAAAACAACTCACTCGTTTATAAAAGAACAGTTGGATCCAAATTTTTCCCTGGAGGCCTTTACAGTTTATATCTGTCCTTGATAAGTACAGACATTTTTAATACCTCAAAGAATTGGGTTGACACCTAAAAGACATTATAGATTGATCCATCTATCTAAATTCTCTTTTTAGAGCTTCAAGAGACCAATAAAATATGATTTCCATTCATTCTGCCTAATTTTATAGTTTTTTTTTTTAATTTTGCATGCAGAAATTTAGAAGTACCAAAGGATCCTCATCCCAGCCATCTTAGTACAAATGGAAGGCTGAAGCACACTTTCCCATGTTAATTTTGAGATCTGTCGAGTCTGAACACACTTTTAGGAAAAACCAGTTCTTACATGTATGTCTCCAGATGAGCCAAATGTGATGGATATCCCTATAGGACTCCGTTATGCCCTAGAGGAATTTTTTTCTCTGGCAATCCCACAAAGATTCTTAGTCACCTAAAGACACCCAGGCAAGGACCAGTGAGAGCTTACCATATGGCACCAGAACCAGAACCACAACACTTTCCACGGCATAGCCCCTCTCTCAGGCCCCTCTCTCAGAGTAAACCTATTCCAGAGAGCCCTGCCTTTCTTCCCAGAATTCCTGGCTTCTCTAGGGTCAGCTGCACTACTGCACTGGACACCTGCTGGTGCCCATCTCTGCCACTTCAGATTTGAGAGTCTGAAACAATTGTCATCACCCCACTGGCAATTTGAGTTGAGGAAGCAAGTGCCCTTCCTCTTTGGAGCTAAAGAGAGTTCAGTGTCTTATTTAACCAATAAAAGCTCAGTAAGCCATTCAATAAAAAGCCAAAATTAAAAGCAGCAACCCATTTTTTTTCCTTTCCCTAGAATATCTCAACCTTTATCCACCTTGAGGATTTCTTAAGAACAGCTTAAATAAAGTGACAACCTGCTACTTAAAGCAAGGAGGCCCAGAATTCCAAGAGAACCTCACCCAAATTCACCTGATCTGAAGTGGAGAGCTGATGGGGCTCAATGGGTCCCTGCTGGTACTTATCACCAGGTTCGGGTCCACAGGGTGATACTGGGTAGGTTATGTCAGAATCCTGCCAACTGCACCAAGTAAATGTTGATGTAAGAAACATCAAAACCTGTAGACAAAATTTGAGTTTATTTGATCCAAAGTGATGGCACATACTAGCGAGCAAGATCTCAAATGCTTCAAATAATTTTTCAGTATGAATTCCCTGTATTAATTTCTGATTAGTATATCTTGAGTGGTTTCTATTTCTTGCCCTGAACCCTGACTGATACACCAACCTGTGAGCTGTCCCCATATGGAGTAGAAAATAGAGTGGTCTAAAAACAAAAGTACATTCATTAACCCAGATTTGTATGTGAGATGCTGATGAAAGTCTGTAATGGGAAGATGCTCATGCATCATGTCTAGCCCCAACCCCAGATTTAACTTTGGAAATGTGAAGTTTCATTAACCACCAAAAGAATTTTATCAAAAATATGCTGCAGCAAATTTCAAATAAAAAAAATTTAGATCCAACTAAACAAATACTGATTGAGTGCCTCCTCTGAGCCAGGCACTACACTAGGGGTGGCCAATGCAAAGATAAATAAAATTTGCTCTGTGCACTCACAGAGAGTGTACTGCCTCTGTGTTGGGGAGAATAATTTTAATACAAGGTAACACTTGATAAATACCAAAGAAGATTTCTAGTCAAAATGCAATTGGAACACAAGGAAGAAGAAAGAGATAAACACTGCCTGAAGTGGGACAGGCATCCACCAAATCTAGCTGCACATGCTAAATCTTAGCCCCCTTGTAGAAGTGTATTTGTGGCAGGGACATTCTTTTCCTTTTCAAGAAAAACATAGTCTGGCTTGGGTACAGCAAGGACTACAGTCAGTGCTATTTTCACATTGGAGCTGACACCTGGACTGATGGCCCACTCATGTGCAAACCTCACTAAGAAGATTGGAAGTGAGTGGCCTTGGAGTGATTTTCCAGGCCATCGGGGCAGGATGAGGTTAGAGCTAGGGGCCCTGGGTCATTGTAGTTGGGGTAACAGGCCAGTGAGATGTGGCTATGTGGCCTCATTTTTACCTGTAGGATGGGAGCCTCAGGATCTTTCAGGTTGCACATGCAACCACAACTAACCATAACTTAGGCCTGGGCTAATTTGAATCTTCACAATCCTATGAGGCTACTACTCCTCCATGGTTATAGAAGAGAAATCAGACTCAATGAAATCAAGTACTCTGTTTAAGATCAATCAGGTGATGAGAGATGATGCCAGGAGCATGCTTAGATGGCTATTGAATGCAAGGGAGCCAAAGGTGGGTATGGAAATTGGAATACAGGGCCAGGAAAAGGAATGTGACACATGCTAGCTGGGAGCCAGCAGCAGTGGGGAAGAGAAAGAGGTTTCTAAAACCCAGCGCTCCCACTAGCAGTTGCATCGTTTATGGAGTAGTGACCATTTTCCAGGCAGCACACTAAGGGCTTTACAGCATGACCTCATTTCGCCCTCACAGCAACTCTGAAAAGTAGGCACATTGTATCTCCACTTTGTCAGAGGAAAATTGAGGCTCATAGAAATTAAAAGACTTGGCCAAGGCCATATAACAAGGGCGTAGCAAAGCTGAGAACCAATTTAGATCTGTCTGACTCCAGAGCCCAGGTTTCCAGCGGCCAATCTTTTTGACCTATGCGTGGTAAATATATATTGGTAAGTGGCCACCTTGAAGGCCCAGAGATAGAGTGGTCAGACTTTTCCAGCCCAGCGAATAAAGGCTCTGATGTCTGCAATACCTGCAGCAGACAGGTTGCTACTCTTCTGTCCTTTGTCAATGTATCTTCAGGCAATTAAGTTCAATCTTCCAGGGTGAAAAAAAAAATCCAATTTCTAATTTTAATTCAGCATCAACCAAAACTTTCAGAAAAATCTATATAGTTTAGTTCTAATTTTGCGCAACCATGTAAGTATAGCCTGTAGGAGCACTACAGAGATTGTATTCATTTATCCTCTGTATTAACTCATTTGTTGCCTGTGGAAAGCATAATTTAAAATGAGAAGTCACCAAAAAATCAATTAAAAGAATTGAACAATTCTAGACAGATTTTACTTTTCAAACCCATCAGCAATGGAGGGGGGCGGAACTGTCAGAAGTTCTAAGAACAAATGAGGATAACAAGCACCTGGCCAATCACTAAATGCATCACTAGGCTAGGTTATTTAAAAGCATGAAGCTTCAGGGAATGAGCCCCAAATTACTAAAAGTCATGTTTTCAACTTAGTACTGATGTTGCTGGATGACCTTAGGACAATAGCCATGCTGGATAGTCTTCGTTTATTCCTCCAGATCCTCTCTCCTCCATTCTCCATCTTGCTCTGTGCCCCAAGAGGCAGACCCAGGTGGACTACATAACCTGGGCTTTCTAGTATCCTGGATTCCATTTGGGTTTGATCACTGGCAGAAGATCAAAGGATGGAAAGAGAGAGAAAATGTTTTGTTTTTTTTTTTCCCCTTGGCTCCCTTACTCTCTGGGTACTATAGACTAAAAGTTTGTGCCCCCTCCCACAAAAAAAATATTCATAAGTTGAAACCTAACCACTAATGTGATGGTAATAGGAGATACAGTCTTTGAGAAGTAATTAGGTCATGACAGCAGAACCCTTATGAATGAGATTAGTGTCCTTAAAAGAGAGATCTCAGAGAGCTCCCTTGCCCCTTTCTTATAAGGACAGCAAAAAAAAAAAAAAAAAAAAGCACTGTCTGTGAACCAGAAAGCAGACCCTCACCAGACATTGAATCTGCCAGTGCCTTGATCTTGGGCTTCCCAGCCTCCAGAACTGTGAGAAATAAATTTGTTTATAAGCCACTTAGTTTATGATATTTTTTATAGTAGCCTGAATAGACTAAGACACTGGGCCACAAGTTGGCAGAACCTGCATTCCTTCACTGAAAACTACATCTTCTTCTGTGCAGACCCTCTTGCATAGCTACGGCTCTTAGTGGGTTCTGTATCTACTTCCTCCCCTTGCTTCTTCAGTCTAGGGGTGGTAATAGCTCCTTGCTGTGGCAAGACCCAGGGTCTTTCACCATCCCTTGTTGTCTTCCTTGTGGGTTACCTTTACCCAGCCAACAAACACCTTTGTAAGTATCCTCTTCCTTAGATTCTCCTCATTACCCCTATGGTACATTATCTCTTTCCTGCCAGTACCTTGATGGATGCACTCAGGTAACATTTGTGGGCTTCAAAGTGTGTTTGAGTAATGGTATTTTGTCTTACAACCATCCCGGAGAGATTCAATAATTCACCAAATATTTATGGTATGCTAATATGTGCCAGATGCTCAGAGGAGAAACAAAAAAAGGCGGTGATGGCCTTGATTTACTAATGGGAGGCAATGATATTTCAATCCCAGTAGGGGATAGCACTTCATTGCATTCTACCCCTCTCCAGAATTTCTAGCAGGGAGCCCAGAGCTGAGGGTAGGCTGGATTTCTAGACTTACTCATCAAAGAGCATCTGTCCTACTAAGGTAGAGTTCCTGCCTAAGAAGCCCTGAGTTCTGGGATAGTAGGTTTAGGGCAAGGCGTAGAATAGAGGTGTTATGAAGGCTGGAAATAAACTTTTCTTAAAAAAAATTTTATGCAGTAATAATAATTATAATGAAATATAAAAAATTAAATGCATAGGTTTTGGATCCCCAAAATTTGAGTTTCAGGTCAAGCACTTTCACTTGCATGAAGAAATACATCTAAAGACCTAAGTATAGGCCCTGGAATATAGTAAATACTCCACTAATGATAACAACAACAACAATTATAATGAAAACGATAGCAATAGTTACATGATGATTAGAATATGGCAGACACTGCTTGAAAGTCCTTTGCATGTATTTTATTTTATTTTTAATTTTTTACTTTTGCATGAATTTTAACTCACTGAATCCTTACAATGACCTTGTAAGGGCTAATTGTTATTAGCCCTATATTCCAAGCGAGGAAACAGAGGTACGGAGAGTATATTTTTTTCCTATGGCAATTATAATAAATTGCCACAAACTTTGCTTAAGAACAAGAGAAAATTATTCTCTCATTGTCCTGGAGGCAGAAGTCTAAAATCAGTATTATTGGGTGAAAATCAAGATGTCAGCACAGCCACATTCCCTTGGAAGGCTCTAGCAGAGAACCCATTCCTTGCTACTTCCAGCTTTTGTGGCTGCTAGAAATTTTTGGCTTTTGGCCACATCACTCTAATCCATGATCACTCCATGATCAAATTGTCTTCTCTTTTGTCTATGTCTAATCTGCCCCTCTCTGACAAGGAAACATGTGATTGTATTTAGGGCTCACTTAGATAATCCAGGATAATCTCCTCATCTCAAGATCCTTAATCACATTGGTAAAGTCTCCTTTTCCATATAAGGTAAAATTGAAGGGATTAGGACTTAGATATTTTGGGGGTCATTATTCAACTTATCACAAAGAGGTTAAGTAACTTCCCCCAAATCTCACACTTATTATTAGTTTTGTGTTACTGTGATTTAGGACAAATTATTTAACATCATCTGTGTAATCGCAGTGAAAATCAATGCCCTGTGACAAACAAAGAAATAATTATTAAGATCTTCATGAGGAATGTGAAGGTACAAAAGTAAGGCTTTTGTCTACATTAGCTTTGTGTCTACCCCAGCCTATAATAAACATTTAGGACAAGTTCACTGAAGGAACAAATGAATGTATATTCACACTGACTTTTTTGTTTACAAAGTCTTTTCTACCCATTATCTCATTTGACTTCACAATAAGCCTATGAGGTGGGTAATATAGGCCCTAATATCCCACTTTTATCCAAGTGAAACAGGGTAAGGAAGGCTAATAATAATAATATTAGCTAACATTATAGAACGCTTGCCATGCGCCAACTACTGTGCTAAGCCCTTGTTCAAGATTACATGGCTAGTAAGTCACATGATGATAAATGATAGAGCTGAACAAGTAAAAACAAAAACAAAAACAAAAACAAAAAACTGGGCCTCTCAGAACTCAGGGCCCAGGCTATGCTGGGGGTGGGTGACCAAAGGCCCTGGAATTTCCTCCTGGAGATGTGTGGTGAACTTCATGTTTGTAGAATGCCAGGCCATGTGTTCTGATTTGGAGTTAGGCACTTTGGTGTCAGAGAGACTTTTATTCAAATGCAGGTTCTATTGCCTGACCTAGGCTAAGCTTTTTCACCTCTTTAACCCCAGTTTTCTCATCTGTAAAATAAAGATGATAATGGTTCCTACATCACTAGGTTGTTGGGAGGACAAAACAAGGTAGTTTGTGTAGGCACTTAGTGCAAGGTCAGGCATTGATATTCGGCAACTGTTATTATTGTTGTCACTGTTATTATTATTATTGTTATTATCCATAGTATTATATACCAAACTTGGGTATGGAGATTTCCACTACCTGTGTAACCTTGGGTAAAAGATATGGCTTCCCAGTCAAAACTCGAAAGTTCTGGTACTTGGTGCCCCAAGCTATTCTCCCATCCTTTCTTTCCCTTTCAAGGCTGCTTTCATGACTGTCCACTTGGGCCATTTTACCTGGGGTTAGATGTCTTCATGTGAGGGACACAATGTAGTGCCACACAGAGGTGCTCTAGCACTGGTCTGACTTTCTCTTCTCCATGTCCTTGACCTAC
>NW_006443567.1:4595553-4598071 GCF_000325575.1 Pteropus alecto
ACCACAGGACTCTGGGTTATGCCTTCCCCTGGAAAGAGCTGCCTTAGAAGCCTGGGCCACTCTAAGAGAGCTAAGTCATCTCTGATGCCTATGTGCTGTTCTACTGAAGACAAGCTTGTAGCCAGCCACCTATACAATGCTTGGGTATTTGGCATGGGCATAGCTCTTGGGGACTTTATTTGTATCTTGTTCAACACCACCGCCCCACTCATGCTATTTCACAGGGGATGAGGCCTCTACTGGGACAAGTGAGTCACCTTGCTTGTCAGCCCACACCATCACCATGCTGGCTAGGGACTGGGGCAGCTGTACAATCTGGGAAACTTTTCAATTCTCTCTTTTAATAAAAACCTGAGCTGCAAACTCAAGGCTGGCTGCTAGAGGAAGGGGCTGCTACTCAAAGCTACCACTGAAACTCATTCTGATTTCCTGTTAAGAATCTAATATTTTATATATTATACTTTAGATAATATAAATAAAATTATGTATCAATAACAGTAATGTATTTAAGAGTTGCTACGTATAATGCATTCTAATAATCATATATCATATACATGATCTTATTTAATGTTCACAGTGACTTTATGAGCCATTTCACAGATGAGAAAATGGAGGCATTTCTCCAAGGTCACATAGCTAGTAAAAGGCAGAGCCAGAATGAAAACCTAGGCTTGTGGAATTCCAGAACATGTGTTTTTGGTGCTTAACCACTGACATGAGTTAAGATGACTGAGCCAATCTTTCTTTATTCTTTCTCCTCAAAAGGCTTTTCAAAACTACTTGCAAAAGAACCTTAAGTTCCACCAGAGGCAGGCTATGCATCTTCTGGGGGCTCTGTTGCTCTTTTCCTTCACTTTTATTCTCACCTTGCTTACAAATTTCCCCTCAGAATGAGAGTGGTGGCTTATAACTGTGAAATCTGTGACCTGTACAAAGAAGGCTACATGGCTAAAGAAAAACACGAAACAGGCCTGAAATTCAGCCTATGCCTTATTTGCTAAGCTATTTCCCCTCAGGATTGTACGTAAATCTAGGGCATATTTTTCCCCAATTCACATGAAGTTACTGTATAGACTATCCCTGTTCTTTCTCAAGTCAGGGTTGTGCCATGAACAGTTTGCTACTGGACTTGATGACTTCTTTGAGTTTGGGGGATTTAAAAAGTAGGAAGGAGTCACACAATGTCACTATTTAATAAGGGTGCATTAACCCCATCTGAGTAGTATATATAAGCCACAGAGAAAAACCTCTACTGAATACAAATGTTTAACATTAAATAGAGAATGGCAGATCAACCTACGATGGTGTACCTTCCATCCATCCATCCACCCATCCATCCATCCATCCATTCATCCATTCAATTAACAAGTATTTACTGAATTTCTATGCTGTGCTAAGTATTATGCTGGATTCTGGGAATACATGGGTGAAATACACAAAAGCATTTCCTATCCTCATAGAGTTTACAGTATAGTGGAAAAGACATGAAAAAGGTAAAAAAAATACACAATCGTAAATCATTATAAGTTGTGTTAAGAGAAATAAAAATTTATAAGAGAGAAAAACAGGGAATCCCTACTTCAATTGTGTGGTCAAGGTATTCTTCTCTAAAGCAGGACTATTTAAAATGAGATTAAGGAGTAAAGAGGATTTATCTAGGTAAAAAATGGGGAGAACAGTATTCTTATTGGAGATAATTTTGTGTATAAAGTAGGGAGACCAACTGTCTTTGTCTTCCCAGAATGGAGGAGTTCCTGAAACTTGGAACTTTCAGTACTAAAACCAGAAAGTCCTGGGGAAACTGGGATATTAGCAACTGTAGTGTGAAGGCCCTGTAGTGGGAAAGAGCTTGGTGAGTTCAAGGTTTTGAGAGAAATGGAGAGGGTTGTTAGCTTAGGATAAAACAAGGAAAAAGTATGAGTTGATGTTAGTGAGGCAGGCAGAGGCTAGATCACGTGGGGCCTGGAACACTATGAAAAGAGTTTGGATTTTCTCCAAAAAACAATAGGAAAGCCACTAAAGCATATTAAACAGTGGCGTAACCTCATTTTAAGAGCATTCTTAAAAGATCTGCTGTGTGGAGGATGGTTTATTGGCATGCAAGAATGGCACCAGGGAGAACAGTTACAAGATTATGACAATAAATCAGGTGAGAGATAATGGTGGCTTAGATCAAGGTGATGATAGTGGAGTGGTGAAAAGTGGGAAGATTCAGGATATAGATTAAAGAGAGCACGAGCTGGACTCAAGTTTGCCTAGTGCCAACAGCTTTTTCCTAGGGGGAAGCGTTGTCAAAAATAATTAGCAGCAATTGTATGAGGCTTGGGGCAAATAATAGACTAACCAAAAAGCTTAAAAGAAAAAGCTGGGAAATGAGATGTCCATAAAGCGCGTATTCCTCGGAATCTAAAAAGCTATATATATATATATACACACACACACACACACACACACACACACATACATATATGTACATATATTTGTATATATATATGCACATACATATATACATATATAC
>NW_006443567.1:4598122-4602142 GCF_000325575.1 Pteropus alecto
TGTCTATGCACATGCACAAGGTCGTACAGATACTCAGACACACCTGAGAAGGTCCTAATCTCTCACCTCTGGATGACCTTGAAGCTACATGCAAGCAGGACATGAAATTTAAGGCACAGTTGACAACTGCCTGCTAGAGTGTTGAAGGGATGCCCTAACATGTACTCATAGGCCCCCAACAAAGACTGGGAGACTGGTGAAGCCTCTAGTCAAGATAGTGGAGTAGATAAATGCCATCCTGGCCTCCTTCCTGACCACATCAAAATTGCAACAAAATTACAGATCATCACTGAAAATCGCCTGAAATCTAGCTGAATGGAAGTCCAATAACTAAGGATTTACAGAAGAAATCATGTGGAGACTGGTAGGAGGGGCAGAGATGCAAAAAAGGCTGACTCCATGCCCACATGTGGCAGTTAAAAATTGGGAGGGATATCATGGCTGCGGAGGTGACCCTTGAGGAGTGAAGAGTTCCAGCCCCACTACAAGCTCCCCAGCCCAGGGTTCCAGAGCTGAGGAGAAAAATCCCCATAACTTCTGGCTGTGAAAACCAGCAGAGATCATGGCTGAGTGAAATGGACGGTGGCTGTAGTCTCAGGTGTTCCTCTTAAAGGGCTCACACATGAACTTACTTGTTGACAGACTCACTCACTCTGAAGCTCTAGCACTGGGGCAGCAGCTTCAAAGACAACAGAGACATATGAGGAACAAATTAATCGTCTGCCTTCAGGGTAAGGGCTGGATAGCTGGCTTTCTCCCAAATAGAAGTGCTGGCAGAATCCATTGTTCCTTTGTTGAGTCCTCCCCTCACCCAGACTGTGGGTGCCATTTCTGAATCTCCATCAACCTGGCTAACTCCGTTGGTGCTAACCCACCACTCCGTGATTCCCTGAGACCCTGCCCCACCCAATTTAAAGGGCCCACCCAAACTATTTTCAATGTTTTTTTTTCATATAAATAACCTGCCTTGGCTCATGCCGCAGACTTTCCTAAAAGGTTCACAAGCCCCGAACAAGCAGCATCTGGCCTCAGTGTACCCCATACCTCTTGCTGAGCAGCCCCAAGCCTGGCACTGGTAGCAGCTGGCCTCAGTTCATGGCTTGGCCTCTCGAGGCACCTCCAAGCACAGCATAGGTGGTGGTCACCTTTGGATTGCTTGGTGGTTCATGCCAGGTGGCACTGGGCAGAACACAGGCTGGGCTGATCTTGGCTTGTGGTGAGGCCCCTCCCAGGAGGCCCGGGGGTGGCACACATTGTGATGGGTTTCAGACTGAGCTGGAGCACTACCCAGGGCCACATCTGAGGAGGACACACCCAAAAGGCAGACAGGAAAGGCACCAGAGACTTGCTAAAGTGAATCTTCCTCCCTAGAGTTAGCCCCTCACTGGCCAGACCTCACAACCAATCAGCCCAAGGATCAATCCTTCTCATTGGCATGCAGACAGCAACCAAGTCTCAACTACAATAGAAGGGCACACACAACCCACAAAAGGGGCACACCTGGATCAGATGGCTCAGGTGACTAGGGAGACTGCACCACTGGGACCCACAAGGCATCTACTACACAATGTCACTCTACTAAAACTGGGAGACATTACAGCTCTACCTAATACATAGAAACAAACACAGGAAGCCAGGAAAAATGAGGAGATAGAGAAATATTTCCCAAATTAAATAACAGAACAAAGCTCCAGAAAAAGAATTAAACAAAATGGAGACAAGAGATCTACCAGATGCAGAGTTCAAAACACTGGTTACAACCCATGTACCCAGTGGCTCATAAGCGGGGAAAGAGTATAAACTCAGTAAGAATTCTAACAAAGAGATAGGAAACATAAAAAATGGAGCTAGAAAACATAAGAAAGAACCAGTCAGAAATGAAGAATATCATAAATGAAATGGAGACTACCTTAGAAGGAATCAACAGTAGATTAGAGGAAACAAGAGATTAAATCAGTGATTTCGAAGATATCATAGCAGAAAACAATCAGAACAGCAACGAAAAAAAAGAATCCAAAAAAATGAGGCTAGTTTAAGGGGCCCCTGGGACAACATCGAGCATACCAACATTTGCATCATAGGGATACCAGAAAGAGAAGAGAGAGAGAGAGCAGAGAATTGACAGCTTAGTTGAATACATAATGATGGAAACCTTAGACGTATAAGCCCAGGAAGCGCAGAGAGTATCAAACAAGATAAACCCAAAGAGGCCCACATCAAGATATATCATTGTTAAAATGCCAAAGGTTAAAGATGAAAAGATAATCTTAAAAGTAGCAAAAGAAAAGCAATTAGTTACCTAAAAGGGAGCTCCCATAAGACTGTCGACTGATTTCTCAATAGAAACTTTCCAGGCCAGAATGGATTGGCATGAAATATTCAAAATAATGACAAGCAAGGACCTACAACCAAGATTACTCTACCCAGCAAAGCTATGGTTTAGAATCAAAGGACAGATAAAGAACTTTCTGGACAAGAAAAAGCTAAAGGAATTCATCAACAGCAAACCAGTGTTAAAAGAGGGACTTTTTTAAAAAGAAAAAAGAAAAATATATGAATAATAAAATGGCAATATTTTTTGTATATCTATCAACAATTACTTAAATGTAAATGGACTAAATGCTCCAATCAAAAGACAAGGTGGCTGAATGGATAAGAAAACAGGACCCCTACATATACTGCCTACAAGAGACTCACTTCAGAGCCAAAGACACACCCAGTTGGAAAGCAGAGATGGAAAAACATATTTCATGAAAATGGAAACAAATGAAAAAAGCTGGGGTAGCAATATTTATACTAGACGAAATAGACTTTAAAACAAAGCCTATAATAAGGTGGAAAGAATGACCCAGTTATCCCACTTCTGGGTATTTATCTGAAGAAACCCAAAACACACTTTGAAGGGACATGAGAATTCATATGTTCATTGCAGCATTATTTATAGTAGCCAAGATATAGAGGCAACCTGGGTGTCCATCAATGGATGAATGGATAAGGAAGAAGTTATACAATGGAATACTACTCAGCCATTAATAAAGAATAAAATCTTGCCACCTGCATCAACATGGATGGACCTAGAGGGTATTATGCTAAGTGAAATAAGTCAGACAGAGAAAGACAGATTCCATATGATCTCACATATATGTGAAATTAAAAAAACAAAACAAAACAAAACAGAAACAAACATAAATACAGAGACTATTTTGATGGTTGCAAGATAGGAGGTAGGGTGGGCGATGGGTGAAAAAATAGAAGGGATTAAGAAACAAATTAGTAATTACAAAATAGTCATGTGAATATAAAGTAAGCATAGGAGTATAATCAATAATATTGTAATAACTATTATGGTGTCAGATGGGCACTAGATTTATTGTGGTGATTGCTTTGTAAGTTATGTAAATGTTTAATCAGTATGTTGTACACCTGAAGCTAATATAATATTGTATGTCAACTGTCATTGAAAAATTTTAAAAAATGTTTAAAAACATAATAAAAAAGAAATATCTCTTTCAGCATTAGCTGACCTCCAAATTAAACAAAAAGATTTCAGCGTCCACACATGACAAAGAATACAGACTTCACAGATTTTGTACAGAAAAGTCACTAAGCGCTATATGTGACAAACCCTCAGCCAACATTATACTTAATGGTGAAAAACTAAACACCTTCCCTCTAAGATCAGGAACAAGACAAGGCTGTCCACTACTGCCACCGTTAGTCAATAAAACATTGAAGGTCCGAGCGAGTGCAATCAGACAAGAGAAACATCTAAAAGGCATCCAAATAGGAAACGAAGAAGTCGAACTGTCACTATTTGCTGATGATATGATTCTCTATATAGAAAACCCTGAAGACTCCGCAAGAACACTACTAGAAACAATAAGCAAATACAGTAAAGTTTTTGGATACAAAATCAATGTTCAAAAATCCATAGCATTGCTATATTCTGATAATAAAGCATCAGAAAAAAAAGTGGAAAAAATAATTCCGTTGCAATCGCAAAAATAAATAAATAAATAA
>NW_006443567.1:4603453-4613017 GCF_000325575.1 Pteropus alecto
TTATTACTCAGCCATAAGAAGAGATGAAATACTGCCATTTGCGATATCATGCATGGACCTTAAGATAATCATGCTAAGCAAAATAAGCCAGATACGAAAAGTTGAAAATCACGTGATATCACTTTTATGTGTGATATAAACCTAAAAGCAACAAATGAACAGGACAAACAAACAGAGACTCATGGACATGGACAATAGACTAGTGGTTACCGGAGGGTAGAGGGAAGGAGAGGAGGGGGAGGGAGACAGGGGAAAGTGGATCAAATATGTGGTGACAGAAAAAAATCTAACTATGGGAGGTCAACACACATTATAAATATATATGTGTCTTACTGTTAAAATGTACAACTGAAATTTACTGGATTTTGTTAACCAATGTCACCATAAAAATAAATAAATTAATTAATTTAAAAAATTCTTTAGTTATGTAAGGTGACATATGTTAACTAAACTTATTTTGGTAAACATTTTGCAATTTATGCATGCATTATGTTGTACACCTTAAACTAATGCAATGTTATATGTCAATTATATCTTAATATAACTGATAAAAAAAGAAAACAAAAAAAAGTCACAAACAATGACAGTAAAGAGCAACAACAATGAACCTGGTGAGGGAAAGAAAACCAGAAGACTGACTGTGTTATGTGAAAGCAGGAAAGGAGTGTGTTTCAAGAAATAGAATGGTCAGCTGTTTCTCATGCTGCCAAGGAGTCGTTTAAGATGAGGACAGAGAAGTGACCACTAGATTTGTTAACAAGAAGGTCTTTGGTGACTTTAGTAAGAGCAGTTTCAGTTAAATGATGGTATTTGAAGCCTCAATGTGGATTGGAGGAGATAAAGAAAGGTAGACAGGGAATGTAGACATAACTCTTCTGGTAGACTCTTTGAACAAAGGCCTTCAGGTTTTATGAAACTGAATTAAGTGAATAGTATGAGAAGACTGTGGGTGTACTTAGATCTTTTCTGAGACACTCTTCACAAGCTCCATTCCACGTGCTGCCCCATACTCAGAAACCACTAGCTAGCTGGGGGCTTTTGGTTTAGGTTCTTCCCATCTTTGCATCTCACTTTAATCATTTGTAAAACGATATCTAGGTTAGAGTCAGATTAACATATCCCAAAGTAAATTTCATGGCATGCTAATTTCAAAACCTGTTTGGTGAGTACAAAGTATCTTGTGGTCAAATATAGCTGGAGAACACAAGGCTCAACAAAGTTAAATAGATTATTTCAGGACTTCTCAGAGCCTTCAATGGGCTTATGTGAATTTCACAATTCCAACAGTGGGGTATAGTATGCAGCACGATTCTAGCATAATTAAGGAAGAAAACCTTATTTCTTGGATGATCTATAAAAAGCCTGTGAAAATAGTGTTCTAAGCAACGCGTTTTGAGAAATACTGGATCTCTAAGGGTTGTTATAGAGATAATCTCTTTTGACTCATATTAATATAAATGTATAATGCATTTATTAATTTATGCAAAAATCAGTCCAAAATATTTAAATTATTATAATAACAGCTATTATTTTATTGTGTGCTTAGTACGGATAATATTTGTGTAAAGCATTTTACGTGTATAATGCGAAAAAAATCACTATCCATCCCATAAAAACAGGGAGGTAGATGTTAACTTGTCTGGAAAACTTAATTAGGTCATTTTAAGAGGCCATTTCTAAGCCTCAGACCCTTGCTTATTCACAAAAAAAAAAAATTTAAAAAAAAAAAAAAAGAAAAGAAAAAGAAAAAAAAAAGCGCAATGCTAAATGTCGGGGTTAAGGGCTAGAGAGAGCTGGATTGCTTTGCATCAGAAAATGTAAATAATTTGGTTATTTTCTTTCCGAGAGAGGGAGCAGAGAGGAGTACTGAGATAGGCCAGCTGAGCTACCTGGCGGAGTAGCCAAGGACTTTGAAGAGCCTTTTCAGTTTTGAGGTGTTTGCTATGCTCCAACAATTTCTTCCACTTCTCCAAATTTTCAGTAAAGTATGTTGTACAATACAGGCTGTGCAAGTCATGGCTTTTGTTGTTGTTAATATTTGAGGTATAGTTTTGTTTTTGAAATCAAAGAAAGGGTTTTAATTCTAAGTTTTGGTTAATACTGGGGAGGGGAGCCAAAAAAACTTCAAATGACCATAATTTGAAGAACAGGAACTGAGAGTGGGCGAAATCCACAGACAGAGGTTACTCTGCAATTGTTAACCCCATAGAAACTTTCAGATGTCTTGGGGAGAGGGAATGGGAGTTTGAGCCAGTGTAACCAAGATCTTAAGGATAAGAAGACTTTAGCAGCTGACATGTTACATAATCAGGATCTCAGTTAATTTTCACAACAGCCCTATTAGGTAGGTAGTTATTAATCCCTACTTTTCATCTGATGAAGGAGAGTCAGCTGAGGCTCAGAGAGTTTAAATGACTTGTCCAAGGTCTCATAGCTTGTCAGAGGAAGAGATATGATTCTAGACCAGATTTGTTTGTCTCAAAAGCTCACGTACTTAACCATTTTCCAAACTGTTCCCTGAAAAGGACTGTTAATGGAATGGGAGTGGACATGAGATAAGATTCGATTTCTGTTTTGAGATTTTACTCATTTGTGGAGCCACAGATACTAGGACTGCCAATGGATCAATCCTTAGACAGCACAGGGTTGCTCAGGTTGCTTATGGGGTCGCTGTGGGCATCATAGTGCCCAACACACTGGAGCTACCATCCTCTGCTTCTAGAAAGAAACCATTTCCCGCACCAGGGATGTCCAATTATTATCCATTCTTCTAGATCAAACCAAATGTTAACTCCCTCTCAGACAAATTATAGCATGTAGTAGGTGTCCTTCTCCCCCACTCCCGAGAGAAGGGACCCAGCATTAATCTTCTCTGCATCTGCAGTGCCTAGCAAACATGGGGCCCAGCAAATTGTTTCTGAATGCAATTAAATTTTGATGTATCTCCATTTTTGTGATTCAGCATCATCATTTACACACAAGCAGTGGTGATTGAATTTCATCCCTCAAAGATTTGTGCCAGCTAGAAATTGAGATCATAGAGAATATGTCGAGTCCATTTAGAAAATATGAAAGGCCAGGAAGCAGAGCTAGTGTATGTGACTCCTGCTGGACTGCCAGACTCTTTGGTGCTTGGTGAAAGGCCCTCATGGTGACAGTGCCACATAAGATGGGAAAAGAATTTTTTTTATTGTTAAAATTGACATTTTAAAGCATTTTAAACCATATGATTCAATGGCATTTAGTACATTTACAATGTTGTGCAACCATCACCTATATTTAGTCCTAAAACATTCCATCATCCCAAAAGGAAACCCTATATGCATTAAGCACTCATATTCCATGTCCCTTCCCCTGCCTGCTCCCAGTCCCTGGCAAACACTAATCTGCTTTCTGTCTCTATGGATTTCCCTATTCTGGATATGTAATTTAAATAGAATCATATACCATGTGACCTTTCGTGTCTGGCTTCTTCCTTTTATCATAATGTTTTCTAGGTCCATCTGTGTTGTGGCATGTATCAAAACTTCATTCCTTTTATTGGCTGAATAATATTCCATTATATGGATACAAGACATTTTATTTTTTTATCAGTTGATGAACATTTGGGTTGTTTTCACCTCTTGGCTATTGTGAATAATGCTGTTATGAACATTTGTATACAGGTATTTGTTTGAGTACATATTTTCAATACTTTGGGGTATATACCTAGGAGTGGAATTGCAGTGTCATAT
This sequence comes from Pteropus alecto, assembly GCF_000325575.1. Taxonomy (NCBI): domain Eukaryota; kingdom Metazoa; phylum Chordata; class Mammalia; order Chiroptera; family Pteropodidae; genus Pteropus; species Pteropus alecto. The sequence continues at coordinate 4,607,188 of NW_006443567.1, forward strand.
AGTAATTCTATGTTTAACTTTTTGAGGAACCACCAAACTGATTTTTACAGTGGCTGCACCATCTTAAATCCCCACTATGATTGTACAAGGGTTTAGATTACTTTAGAGTCTTACCAACACTTGTTATTTTCCTTAAAATGAACAAACAAACAAATAAAAACTATAGCCACCCTAGTGATTGTAAAATGGTTTTTATTTGCATTTGCTTAATGACTAATGACATTGAATATCATTTTGTGTGCTTGTTGGCCATTTGTACACCTTTTTTGGAGAAATATCTGTTCAATTCATTAGCCCGTTTTAAAAATTAGACTGTTCTTTATATATTCTAGATACTAAACTTATCAGATATAAGGTTTGCAAATATTTTTCCCATTCCGTAGGTTATCTTTTCACCCTCTTGATTGTGTCCTTTGATACACATCAGCTTTTCATTTTGATGCAGTCCAATGTATCTATTTTTTCTTTTGTTGCTTATGCTTTTGGTGTCTTATCTAGGAATCCATTGTTAAATTCAAGGTCATGAAGATTTACTCATATTTTCTTCAAAGAGTTTTATAGTTTTAACATCTACATTTAGATCTTTGATTTGTTTTGATTTGACTTTTGTATATGGTATGAGATAGGGGCCCCACTTCATTCTTTTGCAAATGGATATCCATTTGTCCCAGTATCATTTGTTGTAGAAACAATTCTTTCCCCCACTGAAGGGCCCTGGTACCCTTGTAAGAAAAATAAGTTGACCATTTATGTACGGGTTTATTTTTGGACCCTAAGTTTCATTCTATTGATTTATATGTCTATGCCAATGCCAATCTCACACAAGCTTGATTATTGTACCTTTGTAGTATGTTTTAAAATTAGCGAGTCCTCCAATTTAGTTATTTTTCAGAATTCTTTTGTCTCTTCAAGGTTCCTGGTAATTCCACATGAATTTTTAGATTAGCATTTTCATTTCCTTAGAGAAGATTGTTGAGATTTGGATAAGAATTGAATTGAATCTGTAGATCACTTTAGATAGTATTGCCATCTTAACAATATTAAGCTTTCCAATCTATGAACATAGTATGTATTTCCAGTTATTTAGGTCTTCTTTAATTCCTTTGAGGAATTTTTATGCTCAACTTTCCATGCGGACTATATTCAAACTGTGCGAAGTGAGCTAGAGCAGAGTCATTTGGGTTGGGATTGGCAGCTTCTTAAATTAACAGGCTGAGTTTAGCACTTGATGCCAATAGGAGTGAATGAGGATGAACTTCAGAATGTTGATGATGTTAGTAATTTTCAAGTGGGTGAAAAAGAAGCCCAGAATTGAAGGAGGTGTGTGTGTGTGAGAGAGAGAGCAGCAGATGTCAGCTGCCCTTTGTGTCTGTTCCAGTGCTATCAGACTGGAGCCTGTTCAGTTATGACTGGTCTCAGGCCTATAGTGAGAACATAAACACAGCTCTGCTTGGGAGATCTGGAATAGTTTCCTAATCGCAGCTAGTAAACAAACTAGACACTGTCCAAATAAAGACCTAATGAAGAGTGAAACTGTTCTTCCCATGGAGACTGGGGAGTGTTTTGTGGGATGTATAAAACTCCATGTGGTATTGGGGATTAGTCTGGTTTGAAGACTAAAGGTTACTGAGGAGAGCACAAGGTAACTAAGATTTGGTTCCTGATCTTTAGTAGCTTCAGCTGAGTGGAGAACAGTTGATACTTATACATAAACATGAGTAATGTACAGCAGAAAGTTACATTTAAAAACAACTAAAACCCATTTCATAGAAGAACTTAGGAGCAGACTATAGTTATTCAGAAAGTACTCATGCATAGAAACCAGTCCTCTTGGCTCTTTGTTTCCTTGTTATAGCAAAGCAGAGAGGTTGGAAAGATAATAGTGGTGTGGGGGGTCAGCAGTATTTGTTTTTGAGCCTGTGGACACCCCTGGCTAAGGTTGAATGTGTACAAAATTGGCTGACATTTTGTAGGTTTGACCATGCAGAATATCTCTTCAGAGGCGTCAGGTTGGATCTCAGTCCCCGCTCTTGACCTGGCCTGGCAGAGGGTTCGGGGGTAGGACTATCTCTTATTTAACTCCTAGCCTTCCCACTTACTGCAAGGTGTAATGAAAAATCATGGTGTCTGCCACTTACGACCAACTATGCAATCTTGGACAAATGAAATAACCTGCCTGAGCCTCAGTTTTCCCCTCTGTAAGATGGGAATGATAATAATATCTACTTCATAGCATTGTTTTTAGAACATAGCACAGTACATGATATACAGCAATTGCTCAATAAATGGAGTAGCTCTTACTATGATTATTTAGTGATTGGGAAGCCTAATTGTTAGGCCATCCTGGTATTAGAGAGAAAACCTGGATTCATTAATAAACTCTCCTGGTATCTGAATGAATGCCTAATAGAACAGAAACTATATGTCCAGAAAAATTTGGTCTAGACTCTCATCTTTCAACCCGGCAGAATTTCTGATCACCTAACCACTGGTCTAGGTCACACGAATATTTGGGAGCAAGGGGCCACTTTGTGTGACTGCTTCTTCTGTGGTTTTTCAACCTACCATGGTGTGAAAGAGAGAGGAAAGGAAGAAAACAAAAGAATATGTTTAAGAAAAGTAATCAATTACAATTAATATTTCTACTAATGACCTTTATGATTAAAGTCAGATGTCATCCTTTCTCAAGCATGTTTATTCTCCTGTTATTCTCTGGACCCTCTTACAGTTCACTGGAATAGAGGAATTAGGTTATCCTACTTTCCGCACAGGACACCAAGCAGAAGTCTATTGGGAGTACCCAGATCAAATAGTATCCTGGTCAGTCATGCCTTGGTACATTCTTTCTTTCATTCGTTCGAAAAATATTTAATAAGTGAGTATTGTGTGAGAACCTCTGTTTTGATGTCCTAGTTGGAGAAGGGGGTGTTGGGTGGCAAGCAGAAAATAAACAAATAGCACTATAAATATATGACATCAGGTGATAATGATGTTATAAAGAAGAAGAGGTAGGTTAAGGGGAATATAGGGTGATGGTGAAGGAGTCTTATTTTATTTAAGGTGCTCAAGAATGATCTGGTTGATGAGAGAGATGACATTTAAATAGAAATCTGAAAGAAGTGAGGAATCGAGCTATGTGACTACCTGAAGGCAAAATCTTTCAGGCAGAAGTTGTAGTAAGTTGCTCTTCAACAATCATTCTATTCCTTTGTTGATCTAACTCTTGACCCTTTATCTTTCTTTTTAATTTCCTCTCATCATTTGCCCAGGCAGGTTATGTTTCCCTTAATTCTTGGAGCATTCTTGTGTAGGTAGTTTGCATTCACACTCTGGCTCCTCTACTGTTTGCCACTCTGGGGAGCCCCTCCTTTCATTGGGACCTAATCCTCTCACCCGGCTGACACTCCCTCTCCTACACCTGGGATCACATACCCAGTATACTACCTAGTTTGGTTTGTTGAGCTACTAAGTAAATCAAAGCAGTACCCAAGACTAGTAGAAAAAATGTTTTAGCCTATCCAGGAAAATACACCATTTCTAAGCAGTGCAGTAGCTTCATTTTCTATATAATTCAAATGCTGATTTAAAAATGATTATCCTGGATGGGAACAAAAGAGAAAGATAAATATAAGCATGACACAGACAAGTGATTGGCTGGCTGGTTAGCAAGTGGGGTACCTATGGATACTTTGGTGCCTGCTTATAATAAGAAAAGCCACAGAGAAGACAACAGTCACCAACCTCACTGAAGCCACACATAGCACATGGGAGTGTACAGGAGGGGGAGTCGACAGACATATTTTCTACAAATATTTATTGAGTACCTAATATAAGCTAGGCACTAGTTACTAGATTCTGGAAATAGAGATATGTAAAAGATAGAAGTCACAACTTGGAGGTTTCCTTCTAGTTGCTAGATTATAGTGCAAAAGCCAGGCAATAAATATGTAATCAAATAGCTATCTAAAGTAATGTCAAATAGTAATAGTTACAGTATTACAAAGAAAATTTAAGAAGAGCGCAAAGATAGTGGTCTGTGGGGCAAGGGTACTATTGTAGATAGAATGGTCAGGGAAGGGCTCTCTAAAGTAGTGTCACTTGAGCAAAGAGCTGGGGTAAGAAGGAGGGAGTCATTCAAATGTCTGGGGGAATAGCCTTCCATGCAGAGAACGGCAAGTGCAAAGGCCCTGTGGTGGGAACAAGCTTTGCATAGTCACAGAGAAGGGTCAATGGGCTAAGCAATAATTCTCAGTGGGGCATCAGTGCCCCCTAGAGTTCATTTTGAAAATGTGAGAGGCCTTTTTTAATATAAATTTATTTATTTAAATTAGCTTCAATATACAGTACATTGGTTAGACATCTATAATGTTCATAAAACAATCCCCCTAATTGCTCTCTCCCTCCCCTGGCCCTCCACCTAGCCATCATATTAATGCTAACTACATTGCCTCTGCTATGTTCCCTGTGCTCAACTATCAACTACTAATTTATACTTCTTTAACCCTTCATCCCATTCTCCTAGCCCCCCAATCCCCCTCCCCTCTGTCCATCACCAAATTGTCTACTATATTTGTGTCTGTTTTTGATTAGTTTGTTCTTTTTGTTCCTTGGATTCTGCATATAAGTGAAATTATATGGTATTTATCTTTCTCTGACTTATTTCATTCAGCATAACCTCTAGGTCCATCCATGTCATTGCAAATGGTAAAATTTCATTTTTTTAATGGCTGAGTAATATTCCATTGTTTATGTGAACAATAACTTCTTATCCAATCATCTGTTGATGGGCATTTAGGTTGCTTTCATATCTTGGCTATTGTAAATTGTGCTGCCATGAATATTGGAGTGCATAAATCTTTATGAATTATTGTTTTGATTTTCTTTGAATAAATACCCAGAAGTGCAACTGCTGGGTAAAAGATATATTTGTTTTTAATTTTTTGAGAAACTTCCAGACTATTTTCCATAGCGGCTGTACCAATTTGCAACCCCACCAACAATGTATGAGGGTTCCCTTTTCTCCGCAATCCTCACCAACACTTGCTGTGTTTTGATTTATTGATGATAGCCATTCTGACAGGCGTGAGATGATATCTCATTATGGTTTTAATTTGCATTTCTCTGATGATTAGCGACCTTGAGCATCTTTTCATGTGTTTGTTAGCCATTTGTATTTCCTCTTTGGAGAAGTATTTGTTCAAGTCTTCTGCCCATTTTTTAATTAGATTGTTTTTTTGTTGCTGAGTTGTATAAGTTCTTTATAAATTTTGGATATTAACCCCTTAACAGATGTATCATTAGCAAATATCTTCTCCCGGACAGTTGGTTGTCTTTTTGTTTTTTAATTATTCCAATGATTGGAGGACCTTACTTGGAAAAGGAGTGTTGGTGGCAGGAAAGGCCATATTTTATTTTATTTGGAACTTTATCAAGAAATGTTCATCATTTCAGAAAAAAAATTATATCACTGACAACAATGCAGTTCTGTATATTAGCATAGCCCCTACAACACGCTTTTACCAGTTAGCATCGAAGCTGTCATTTTCACTATGAATTTTCATTATAAATACAAAACTTCTTATTACTTCATTATGCTTTCAAGTATAGCTATGTCTCAGTGTTTAAATATTAAAATATATACTATTTTATTACACATTATTTCCTTGTGTTTCTTTTATGATATTTTGGGAGGGGCATTACATTAGTCTTTTAAAGGTATGTGTATAGGCAAGTTATATTATTTATATTTTTTTTCAGTATAATAAAAGAGACATTAAAATATTTATTATCAAAAGAGGATGTTAGATCTACTAGGGCTGGGATCTTCTAG
>NW_006443567.1:4613033-4628803 GCF_000325575.1 Pteropus alecto
AGAGTGGTGAAAAATAAGATCAGAAAAGTAACAGAGGGGCCGGATCTTGTGGAGCTTTGTAGGTCATGGCAAAGACTTTGGCTTTGACTCTGCAAGATGGTAAGTTGATTGAGGGTTCTGAACAGAGGTGTGACATGATATGATTTCGCCGTGTGTAGAACAAACCTTGGTGTACAGGAACAGAAGCAGAGAGATTGCAGATTCTTACAAATAATCCTAGAAAGAGGTAATGATGGCTTGAATCAGGGTGGTAGCAATAGAGGTGACCTGACTTTGGATATGTATTTTGCAAGTAGAGCCAAGAAGACATGTGGAAGATAGACTTTGAGCTGAGCCTTCAGAGGATAAGTGTGATTACAAGGAGGTGGGGCTACATGTGGTATATCTGTAACAGAACTGGAACAGAGGTTGTGTCTTGAAGAAGAGGAAAAGGAAAGAATGTCCAGGGAAGACTGCATCATATCTCCTTCAGAGGCAAAAAACCATAAAGGTACAAGAGAAGGATTTTGGCATTTAAGTCCATGAAGTCTTTGGAGCAGAACTGTGGGTTCCTTCATCTGTTACTGTGTTCCTAGCATATTACTTACACATGGTAGAATGTGTAATGGATGTAGTAATGTGTAATAGACTGTAAGGAGGTTAGTCTTCATAGAGAGAATACCAAACGGATTTTTTTTCTGGCTTTATTGAAATATAATAGACAATTAGTTGCTTGTATTACATTGTACGATTTAATGAGGTTTTTTTTTTCTTTTTTTTCCCTTTTTTAATTCCTCTCCCACACTTCCACCCCTGACCTATGGATGTTGCTGTCTCCCCGACTTTTTTTTTTTTTTAAGAACTGGATCTCTGAAGGCCAGGCGTCTCTTCCCACGCGCTCGTGGCGAGCACCCGGGGCTTGGCACACCCGGAGCCTGCCGCACCAGGGGTATGGTCCGTGGCTCCACCTGGGATGCTACACTATGGAGCAAGCCCGAGTTTTGTTTTGTTTTTCTCAGTTATAGTTACATACAGTAATATGTTAGTTTCAGTTGTACAACATAATGATTAGAGATCTATATAACTCTCAAAGTGATCACTCTACTACATCTACTACTCCTCTTCTCCCTTACATATTTATTATAACATCGTTAACTATTTTCCTTATGCTACACTTTATATCTCCATATCTGTTTTGTAACTATCCATTTATACTTCTTAATCCCTTTGCTCTTTTTCGCCATCCCCCAACCCCTACCTCCATCTAGTAGCCCTAAAAATAGTCTCTGTATCTATGAGGTTATTTCCGTTCTTTTTGTTGTTGTTATTTTCTTCTTTAGATTCCACATATATGTGAAATCATGTGATATTTGTCTTTCTCTTTCCAACCCATTTCATTCAGTGCAATACTCTCTAGGTCCATCAAGGCAATATCTTTTTCCATTCCCTTCCTTTTAGTCTGTGTGTGTCTTTTAATCTGAAGTAAGTCTCTGATAGGCAGCATATGTAGGAATCTTGTTTTCTTACCCATTCAGCCACCCTATCTTTTGGTTGAAGGACTTAATTCTTTTCTATTTGAGGTACTTGTTGATAGGAATGTAGTTATTACCATTCTTTATTCCTATTTTTGATACATGTTTTTTTCTTTTTAAAGAATTCCTTCCAAAATTTCTTGTAATACTGGCTTGGTGTTGAGAAATTATTTAGCTAATTTTTGTCTGGGAAGCTCTTTGTCTGTCCTTCGACTCTAAATGATAGCCTTGCTGGGTAAACTAATCTTGATTGTAGATCCTGAGATTTCATCGCATCGAATATTATTTTGTGCCAAGCCCTTCTGTCCTGAATAGTTTCTTTTGAGAAATCACCTGCAAGCCTTATTGATGCCCTCTTGTAGGTAACTAACTGCTTTTCTCTTGATGCTTTTAAGATTCTATCTTTGTATTTAACCTTTGGCATTTTAATGATGATGTGCCTTAGTGTGAGCCTCTTTGGGTTCCTCTTTCTTGGGACTCTCTGAGCTTCCTGGGGTTGTATGTTTATTTCCTTCACCAGGTGAGGGCAGTTTTCCATCATTATTCAAAAAGCTCTTCAACATCTTTTTTTTCCTTCAGGTACGCCTATGATATGGATATTTTTACATTTAATCATGTCACATAGGCTCCTTAAATTATTATTATAGTCTTGGCTCCTTTTTTCTTGCTATTCTGATTGTCTTTGGCTTCCTCATTCTCTATATAGGTGGTTTGCTCTTCTTTATCCACTGTTGATTCCCTCTAATATACCCTTCATCTCAGATATTGTGTTCTTAATTTCTCACTGGTTTCCTTTTATAATTTACATTTTCATTTTTATGTTTTTTATCTCTTTGTTGAAGTTCTCACTGAGTTCATCTACACTTCCATTAATTTCATTGAACATCTTTATGACTAGTGTTTTGAACTCTGCATCTGTTAAATTGCTTGACTCCATTATTTCTGGATCTCTTCTCCGTTCTCTCATATGGTTTCTGCTTCTTTGTCTTCTCATTTTGGCTGCCTTTCTGTGTTTGTTTCTGTGTACTAGGCAAAGCTCCTAAGTCTCCCGGTCTTATTAGCGTGGCTTTGCGTAGTAGGTTTCCAGAGACCCAGTCCTGACAGGGGTTCAGCTGCAGGCCAAGTTTAGCTTCAGCCTGTGTCCCTCTGGGGCCACCTGTTAAGATTCAGCAAGCACCCCACAGATGCTGTGCTTATAGTTGCCTCAAAAGGCCACACCAGAAACCAAGGTCAGCTGCCACCAGTGTGAGTCTTGGCACTGCTCAGCAAGTTGCACAGGACTCTCCAAGGACACACTTACATATAGCTTAGGTGGGGCTGTGAGTTTGGGGAGGTGGAGTTTCAGGGAATCCTCTGGGCAGAGCAACCTCTGTTATCCAGTTTGATGATGTCTCAGTTATGGCGGTACTGAGTCTGCACACTGAGAGCGGGGAGAGCTCAACAGAAGAACAATGGATACTGCCAGCACTTCTGCCTGGGAGAGAGCCTCGCCTCTTACCTTCGCTCTGACCACTCAGTGTCCCCCTGTAAGTCCCTGGTGCCCCCAGTACAGCTAACCTGGCATTGGTGTTCAGAGCAAGCAGGTCTGTCACCATGAAAGTCCACTCCTGAACACGGCCCCTTTAAGAGGTGTCTGCAGCTGCCAGCTGCAGCTGTTGCAGCCTCTGTCCCTCTCAGCTGCTCAGGACCAGGCAGCCTCGCGTCTTCGCCTCCTCCTACCTTCTACTGTTACAAGGTGACTTCTTATTTCTCTCCCTAGTTATAGGGCTTCTGTTAATCTAGATCCCAAGCAACTTTTCTTGCTGTTTGCTCCGTGCTTCTGTCACAACTTTGATTTGGTCACAAGAAGGATGAACAAGGCCTCTATCATCTATGCCATTTTCCCCTCCCCCAAATGGAATTTTTTTTTGAATATTTCTATACATTTCTGTTAAGGTTCATCAATTGTTAACATTTTGCCCTATTTAAATTATTTCTTTATATGTGGTATTTTTGTTTTTTAATTTACAGGACATTTCAGTGCAGTTTTAAACTTGATGAGAAACATGAAAACAAGAAAGGAGATTAGGTATAAAAATGTACAAGAAACATACACTGCTTGGTGGCTGAATGTGCTTTGCTTCTTCTGCAAAGATTGCTGGCCTTTAAATGCCACAGAAGAATCTTATCAGATGATGGAACACTTAAGAGTTTCACTGTACTATCCTTTCTCTTCATGAGAAATCAAAACGATCATTTTCTCTTAACTTCATTGTTGCCAAAATAATATCAATAACATAAATTAACTTTGTAAGACTCTATTGGACCTTTATAAAAGATTCTGCTTAATGAAATTATTGTCAAAACAATCTACTATTCTCCAGTTTTATCAAAAGATGAGAAAAAACTAGCTGGTGACTGGATTATTGACATAAATGTAGAGCAGCTTTGCACTGAGAAAGAGTCAGGCAGCCTTGTTTTCCTAAAATACATTAAAATCCTCTTCTATGCAGTTTTCTAGGGTTCCATCAAGTGCCTGAGCTGCTGAGGTCTTCTTATCATCCAGACATTTTTCTCAGGCTACACCTAGCAGCTCTTTATTTTGAGACTTAAAGACCCAATTAATATTTTTTGGCAATGCCTCAGTGCTGGAGCAAAGACCATCAAATAAATTTGTCCAGATTCTCTGGGTGTTTTTGCTCTTCTTACACTCTCTACTACTACTCCCACCAACATCACCACCTAAAGGAATAGGAGGGAGAAGTTGAGGCATTCCTTATATCATGGTAGCCTTTCCCTCACCCCAGCATCATGCTTCTGGAACTTCTTCTCCACATCACAGGTTCATCAGCCAGTGAGGAACAAAGTGACTTGACTGCAAAATAAGGAGGTTTTAGAATTTAAATCATATTTATATGGGGCGAATTGTGGGTACACAACCTTGTAGGTGAAACCAGAATCGCATGGAGAAAACATTCATTAGTCAAACACTTTGACTCTTGCTGCTGCTTCTTCCAACCCACAGCCTAGGTCTCAAGCTTAGGATTTCTCAATTCATTCATGTTGGTCCTAAGTAATAGATCCACTGAGTAAAAGATCAAAAATGTTTTCATTCACATATTTAACAAACACTGTTTGAGTTTGGGCCTATTATGGGCCAGATGCTAGGCATATAGCAGTGACCATGATAGACTTGTGCTCTCATAGAAGAGACAAGAAATGATCAAATGGGATGAATGTGGTGATATGGGAACCCAGAAAATAAAGATTGCACCTTGTTTAGGGTTCAGGGAAATTTGCTATGAATGAATGAAGCTTAGGCTAAGCCTCTAGAAATCAGTAGGATTCAGAGAGGTAAAGAGAACAATCACAACATGTTATTATGTGGGGAATAAAAGCAGATTATAAAACATACTGATCTAAAATTTATTTTAAAAATATACATATGGGTTTAGAATGGAAAGTACAAAAAGATGTACTTCAAATGTGAATAGTGGTTACCTCCAGGTAGAAGTATGAGTTATTTTTAGTTTGTCTATAATATTCTGTAGTTTCTAAAATTCCTGCTATCAGAATTTTTATATATGTAGTCAAAAAATAAAGTTTGATTTTATGCAAAGCAAACCTGTCTCTGCCCTAGCCACTGCAGCCCAAACCCAGTGACTGTGGCCTGTTCTGAATTACTTCCAAAAGGCTCTTCCCTGGGCTCTGGTGGCCAGTCAGTAAATGATCTCCTCACAGCTGCTGCTTGATTTCAAGTCATTGTTGGCTGACTCACTATTGGTCAGTTAATGGAATCCTCTCTTGGGGGTCCCTATGCAGCTCCACATGCTGCATCAATCATCCTGTCACTTTGCCCATCTTCTTACACTTTCTGAGCTCTGATTTCTCTCAACAGCCCTGCTTTTCTTTTCATAAATCCCCTCCCACTAGAATTGCCATCAGATTACACCAGCAGGTTTGTCATGGAGATTGCCTGCCAAATAATTCTTGAATGCTACAAACATTGTTAAAGTCTATTTTCCATTATGAGCACTTCTGGCCCAGAGGAAGAAGGCTTCTCTCAAGTCCATCCATATATTATTTTGAAAGATTTTTCTCTATAATCTGTGGCCTGCTCAGGGTATTGCTCATTTCCCTGATATCTCCTCTAACTAATATTTCACTTCTGAGAGAATAATGATGTTGAAGCCTTACTCCCAGGTCTATACGATGCCACAGTTACAGACAGGAGTAAGAGAGACCAACATCAGGCGCCATAAGCTAACACAGTAGGATATTCAGAAAGTGGACTGCCCTTCCTCCTTTTCCTTTTGCAGGCTAGGACTACCCCATTTCAGCCATTTCACTTCTGGTTTTAAGCTGCACTGGAGAGTCTGGGAAAGTTCCCTGGAACCTGGAGAGAATAAGCAGAGGCACAGTGGAGGCAACAGCATCGCTCTCACTGGCATAACTCCCTCCATATGACCTCTTCCTAGTGCCAATCCCTAGTGCTTTCCAAATCCTATGTTTGACCACTGCATAGCTGCCGAACTATTAAGCCTAGTCATCTCAGAGAATTTGCAAAGGGCTAGAGATAAAGACTCTCTCCTCCTGCTTAGGTCATGGTCTAGAAAGTTGTGTGGAATTATTTTATGGGAAGCCAGAAGGCAAGAGAGGAGAAAATACTAAGTGAATTCTAAAAGTTATTCTCCAAAAGTTTATCATAGAATCAGAGTCTTAAATTTGGAAGAAACTTTCATAAATATTTTCATCATGACTTATGATGCTTATTTGCTGTCTCTTAAAGGTAGGAACAGAGTTATGGTCTGTTGGCCTCTCACTTGATGAATAGAGGTGTTTATTTCTCTGCCTTACATATAAGCAGTAGGAGGCTACTTCAGAAGCTACCAGATGGATAGCCCATAATGATCTCTACAGCACAATCAACTGCAGCTAAGTTAGCCAACTCAAGGCTTACCACCCTTTGGCAAATTAGCATAGTGATACAATATCAGTTGACCCCTCCCATTTTCCAGAACATCCCTGCCCCACTATGGCCCTGTCTAGTCTCAACTTCCTTCCCTTATCTAGCAATCCACGAGGATAGTATGAAGGAGGAACTGGTGTAAACAGAATTATTCATACAAGTAATGGACTGTTCCAATTGAAACCTCATAATTTTATTGCTAAAGTGCAACAGAGATTTTGGTTTGTGTTGATGGTTAAGGTTTTCTTTTATGAAGAGGGATATCCACGTCACATGTGTGATTAATGTTAAAATCTTACCTCTTAGAGTGGTAACATTTAAAAATTTATTTAGCATTTTTGGTGAAGGAATTTCAAGTACTTAAAATATTGGCTTACTCAATCAGTAGATTCATTCTAGACCCACTGAACGCCATTAAAACCAAATTTGATGAATGGAACTCTAAGGAGGCTATTTTCTGATCCTAGACTAGTCAGTCTTCCCAGTGAGTCTCTTTTTATTTTTTTGCTGAGGGAAGACTATATCAGAATTTATGAAGAAGGGGACAGAGGTAATGTGTGGAATAAAATAATATTCCTACAATTAAAAACATCAACTATACAGTGTAAAGCTCTGAAAAAAATCTTCTGGCTGGACAGAATGTGCAGAAGATAACCGTAAAAAACACTGTAGAAGAAATAAGTAATAAAAAAGAAGTGAACATTGCCTGGCCAAGATTCGTGCCCTTGATACAAGGCAAACCAGGTAAGAGGCCATTAATGGGTCAACACAAATCAATCCACACCACTGGAAACACTCTCCCCAGTGCAGTCCCTTATTATTCCAGGAGCCATATTATATCTGAAGAGCTGATGGAGGAAACATTAGTTGTTGAGAATGAAAGGAAAACATCAATGGCTGCTTGTATTTCATGCACAATAATACTATTTTCTCAGTATGAAGTTCAGTTTATATTACTTTCATTATCAGACCAAACAGATTTTTAAAGAAATAACCAAATAAAAGGTGATTTGTTTTCTTCCAATGCAGGTATTTACGTATAACCATCATCTCAATCTGAAGAGCTTCTTTGTTTCTCCTCCATACTGTGGGACCATCTCGGAGACGGTTTGCATAAGTAATGCATTTATTTACTAATCTTCAAAGAGTCTCTATTTTTTCTGCCTTTCCACTGTAGTCATTAAGGGTCACAACCCTGCAGGAAATATGGGCTGCCATGGTAACACAAAATGTCTGCTGCTGGGCTTAGCGTAATTCTTCCCTAATAGAAAAACAAGGAGCAGTACATCTTATCTTTAATAAACTGGTTTATTGTTGTACGGAGCCTCTACCTGAGAGGTGGAGATTCCCCCAGAGCAGCAAATGCAATCTGCATCTGGACTGATTTCTCATTTTGCACAAGGAACTGGATAAAATTGTACCACGTTAAGTTAAATTCCTTGTCACATTTAAAAATCATTGGCATTGCACTCAGTCATCCGTTGGGCACATTTATCAGATGCTACATGGCACTGTGGTAAGGGATAGAACAAAGCAAATAATTTTTCAGATCACTTTTAATCCACATAGAGAACTATAAATAAAATGCACAACTCCATCACTTTCAATTGTTTAGTAATTATTATTATTTTATTAGTTTACAAGTTTTTGTATTGAAAGTAGAATGTGTCTGCTCAAGGTTAGGGGAACATGTGAGAAAGATATTTTTCTGACCTCAAAAAATCATGTGTGACAACAAGAAAAAAATGTCTTCTAGCTTATATTTGGGAATAAAAGAAATATAAAGTAATAAAAGGAGAGCTACTGCTCATTTTTGTTGTTGTTATGAAAGGGAAGTGTTCAAAGAAATATCCTGAAAGTAGCAATGATCACATAAATAAAATTATACTGTAAATGCTAAAAATCACAATTCTTGTCAAAGTACATACTCATCAACTTGTGTGTCTTTAAGGCCCAGTTATATGGTACCCCCTTGGCCATTGACAGGAATATCCATTAGAGAGATGATGGTTCTTCCCTCAAATGACTCTTATTCTCTCTCAAATCTCTAAGGCATAATTGAAATCTGTCATTTAGTTCTTCTGATTTCTATTACACCTCAAAATTAACCCTTTACCCACCCAGGTTGTAACTTTCTCTGTTGTCTGAATATATCACACTGTCCTGCTTCCATATCTCTGCACATACTATACCTCTTATCTAGAATGCTTTCCCACTCCCTGTGTCTCTAACCCTCCTCATCAAAATTCTATGCCTACTTTCATACATATGGGCATTTAATTAGTCTGTCACATACATTGCTTGTCAATCGTTTCTTATATATAGATCTCACCTCCCCGAGGAGGTTGTAAAGTTCCCAAGAGCAAGCATCATGAGTCTATCTTGCTTCATTGGCTACCACACTTTGATGAAGCAAGCTGCCATGATGGAAGGGCACACAGGGCCAGGAATTGAGGGTGACCTCCAGACAAAAGCCAGCAAGGAAGTGAGGCCCTTAAACCAACAACCTTTCAGGAACTGAATTCTGCCAACAACCACAAGAGCTTGGAAGCATATCCTTCCCCAGTCCAACTTTCAAATGAGATGCCAGGTCTGTCTGACACCTTGATTGCAGCCTGTGAGAGATCCTTAAGTAGAGTACCTAGCTAAGCCATGCCTGAATTTCTAATATATAGAAACTGTGTGACAATAAAGGAGTTTAGATTTAAGTTGCTAAATTTTGAAGTAACTTGTTATACAGCAATAAATAATTAATACTATGAACCTAGCCACTAGGTTCGTAGCAGGGGCTCCATAAATACTTCTTGCGTCAGAGTTATGCAAAAGAATTACATTTTTGGTATATTCTCCAGTGACTTAAATGTTTGGGGAAATAGCATAACATTTATTGTTAGATGAAGGTCAAGAACCTTAAGTGATTATCTGTATCAGCTGCCAACTTAAGAATATGGAGTGAAAACCAGGGCATCTATTTCTCATTTACACTTTCATGGTGTTTACTGAACATTAATAATATCTGTTTGAGTTCACACAGCGCTCTCTTACAACTTTCCTCTGGAGTGGACTCAGTTTGTTGGCTTCAGCTTTGGATGAGTCCTCACTGTCCACAGAACTAAATTCAATTTCTTAGCTTGTTTTTCAAGCCCTTTCACAGTTGGGCCCAAACTACCTCCCCAGCCTTTTCTCTCATCACACATCCTTCTCAACTGCATTGTAGTTAGAGTGATCTTTTAAAAACACAAATCTGACCAAGTCCTTCCCATGTTTAAAACCCTCCGATGGCTTCCTGTCACTCTTAGGACTAAGATTCTGAACAGCCTGTCTCCTGCCCACAGCAGCAGCCTTATCTCAAACTACTCTTACCTGAATTCTCTCCTCTCTAGCTGCAATGGCCTACTTTCATTTCTTACCACAGAGCCTTCAAATATGCTGTCCCTTTGTCATCTGTTTAGCTCCTACTCATCGTCCAGCTCTCAAAATAGCATGACTCTCTCAGGAAGGCATTTTCTGACTTCCTTGATGAGGTCAAGCACTTCATTCTCAACTCCCATGGCACCATGTACCTCTCCTTTCTAAAACTTGTCATATTTATTTGCGTGATTTATTAATGTTAGTCTCTCTCAATCACTGTAATGTCAGCTCCATAATGGTGGGTTTTTGTCTGCCTTGTTCATTGCTGTATTCTCAGCACTTGGTACATAGTAGGTACTCATATATTTTTGAAATAAAAGTTGAATAGAAGTCACTTCTCTTGTTTAAGCTTCAATTTCCACCCCATCTAGCAAGAGATAATTCTATTCTCTCTTCCAGTTCTGCCCAGTTTGAGACTCCAAGTTGGACACAATTCCTACCTCTCACTTCCAGCTCTGGAAACAGCAACCTTTTTGGATCGCTACATTCCATTTGCTGAACCTCCTGGAAAAAAAGGCAGATTCTTGGTCCACTTTTTTAGTTTCGTAAACTAAACATTAAAATTCAGAAGAAATATCAGAGAGTGCAAAAACTTTTCTTTTTTTAAATTAATAATTAAATTTTTTTTTCATTTATAGTTGGGATACAACGCTATATTCGCTTCAGGTATACAACATAGTGATTAGACATCTATATAACTCACAAAGTGATCACTTCAATAAATCCAGTGCTCCTCTGACACCACACATAGTTATTATAATATTATTGACTATATTCCTTATGCTATACTTTTTATCTCCATGACTATTTTGTAACTATCAATTTGTACTTCTTAAGCCCTTCACCTTTTTACCTAGTACCCCAAGCCCCCTCCCATCTGGCAATTATCAGTTTGTCCTCTGCATCTATGAGTCTGTTTTGACTCTCCCCAAACCTCTCCCATCTGATAATCCTCAAAATGTTCTCTGTATCTATGAGTTTGTTTCTGTTTTTTGTTTGTTTGTTCATTTTGTGCTTTAGATTCCACATATACGTGTAATCATATAGTATTTGTAAACTTTCATAAAAGCTCTCAAAGGCTCACAAAACCCAAAGAAGCAGCATCTGGCCTCAGCATAGCCTGTACCTGTTGCTGAGTAGCCCCAAACCCTACACCAGTGGCAGCTGACCTTGGTTTCTGTCTTGGCCTCTTGAGGCACTGATAAGCCCAGTATCGATGGCAACCACATGTGGATTGCTTCTTGACTCTTACCAAGTGGCCCTGGAGGTATACAGGCTGCAGATGAATTTGGCCTGCAGCTGGACCCCTCCCAAGTCTGTGTCAAAGAGCCCCATAGCACACCTCAGAATTTATGAAGAAGAGGACAGAGGTAATGTGTGGAATAAAATAATATTCCTACAATGAAAAACATCAACTATACAGTGTAAAGCTCTGAAAAAAATCTTCTTCAGAAAAAAATTTTCTTCTATATAAAGCCACTTTACTAACACCAGGAGACTTAAGAGCCCTATCTAACACATAGAAACAGACACAGGGAGGCAGTAAAAGTGAGGAGACAAAAAAGCATGTCCTACATGAAATAACAGAACAAAGCTCCAGAAAAAGAATTAAATGAAGAGGAGACAATCTACCAGATGCAGAGTTCATAACACTAGTTATAAGGATGCTCAAGGAACTTAGGAAAAGAGTAGATAAACTCAGTGAAAACTTTAACAAAGAGATAAAAAACATAAAAATGGAGCTGCAAAACATAATAGGGAACCAGTCAGAAATGAAGAATACAATATCTGAGGTGAAGAGTACATTAGAGGGAATCAACAGAGTGGAGGAAATGGAGGATGTGGTAGCAGAGGATATCCAATCAGAACATTAACAGGAAAAAAGAATCCCCCCAAATGATGATAGTTTAAGAAGCCTCTGGAACAACATTAAGCATCACAACATTTGCATCATAGGGGTACCAGAAGGAGAAGAGAGAGAACAAGAAATTGAAAACCTATTTGAAGAAATAATGATGGAAAACTCATAATCTGGTGGGGAAAATAAACATACAACTCCAGGAAGTTCACAGAGTCCCAAGAAAGAGGAACCCAAAGAGGCTCATGCAAAGGCACATCATCATTAAAATGCCAAAGAGAGAATCTTAAAAGCAGCAAAAGAAGAACAATTAGTTACCTACATGGTAACTCCTGTAAAACTGGCAGCTAATTTCTCAATAGAAACTTTGCAGGCCAGAAGGATTTGGCACAAAATATTCAAAGTGATGAAAACCCAGGACCTACAACAAAGATTAGTTTACCCAGCAAAGTTATCATTTATAATCTAAAGATAGATAAAGAGCTTCCCAGATAAGAAAAAGCTAAAGCCTCAGCAAAATTACAAATTACTACATGTCATGGGCTTTTAAGATCTACTCATGAATGGTTAAGTTATAAATGTTATATTAAAAAAAAATGTCCAGAATCTACTAATTCTTTCAGGAGACAACCTCACCAAACCTAGGTAGTTATTTGATTCAGAGGTCTCAATTCAAGGTAGAGACCATGTAATACTAATGTAAAATCTGGAAAACTATTGACTCACTAGTTACATGAGAAAGCAAAGAATGTGTTGAGTGGGCCTAGAAACTGAAGAGTAAAGAAAATCAGATCCATTCTAATTAAGGAAGAGCCTGGGATATAAAGTTTATTTTTTCTGCAGCTATAAATTGAGTATTTGAGCCAACCCCTGTGCTATTCTATGCTATAGGAATTTGCAAAGAAATATGTAAAGAGAACACAGCAACAAGGCAGGTGCGCAAGCCAGGAAAAGAGCTCACACCAGAAACCAACTCTATTAGCAGCTTGATCTTGGACATCTAGCCTCCAGAACTAGAGTGAAGTCAGAAACATGGCAGAGTAAGATATGTCCCAGATCTCTCCCTTTGAAACAACAATAAGTTGAACATCTAAAACTCAACAAAAAACAGCAACCTGCACACAAGCACATCTGAGCATGGGATCTGCGTATAAGAGCTAACCACAGGAATGAACTGAGGCTCAGAATTCAAGAAGTCAATAGAACACCCAATTATCTTATCTCAAAAAGGCTTTCTCCAAGAGATATTGTATTAAAATTATCAAAAATCAACGACAAAGAAAAAATTCTCAGGACAGCCGGGAAAATAGACAGTAACCTAAAAGGAACACCTATTAGATTATCGCCGACCTTCTTAACACAAATCTTACAAGCTAGAAAGGAGTGAAATCAAATATTCAAAACATTAAATGAAAGGAACTATCAACCAAGAATAATGTATCTAAAGCTCTCCTTTAGATATGAAGGAGAAATAAAGATCTTTTCAGACATACAGAAATTGAGGGAATTCTCCACTATGAGGTCTGCATTACAGAAAATACTGAAAGGGGTCAGCTCATCTAAAACAAAATGACAAAAATAAACACATAACTAGGAGTAAGGCAACTGACAGGCAGATAGAAGCAGAGGAGTGCAACCCTTACTAAGAACAGGGTATTATTTGCTACTGCAAGATAGTAACGAATGTTCAGCATACATAGGGACAAATTGAGACAACAATGACAGAAAAGGGGAGTAATCAAAGATCCAAATTCGCAAAGAAGAATGGAGATAAGGCACACATAGAAGAAACTAGACTACTGTATGTATAGTATATAACTATACTCTACATATTCGGAATGGTAACCAACACCAAAGATTCAGAACCATTGTATATAACATAAAACAAGAAAGACCAGAGGGAAAACTCACAAAACCTAACTAAAATTTATAAAAAAAAAAAAAAAAAAAAACAGAAACAGAAGGACAAAGAAGAAATGGAAACAAAGAGCTACCAAAAAGCAAAAGGTAAAATGGCTATAAGAAAACCTCATATTTCAATAATCACCCGAAATGTAAATGGACTGAATTCACCAATAAAAAGGCACAGAGTTGCAGAATGGATCAAAAAACAAAAATGAACCATATGCTGCCTCCAGGGAATACATCTCAGCTCCAAAGAAATATATAGACTCAAAGTGGAAGGGTGGAAAATACTTCGAGCAAATGGCATTCAGAGAAAAGTGGGTGAAGCAGTACTAATATCGGACAACATAGACTTCAAAATAAAAATATAAAGAAAGATACTGAGGGACACTTCATAATGATAAAGGGAATCATACACCAAGAAGACATAACACCTATTATTAATATCTATGTTCCCAATCAGAGAGCCCCAAAATATATAAAGCAATTACTAACAGAACTAAAAGGAGAAACAGACCTAACCACTATCATATTAGGGGACCAAAATACCCCACTGTCGGATGTGGACAGATCATCCAAACAGAAAATCAAGCAAGAAATAACATAATGATAGTACAACATATCAAAAGTTTTGGGACATGTCAAAAGCGATCAAAAGAGGAAAGTTCATATCATTATAGACCTACCTCCAAAAACATAAACGTGCCCAAATAAATAACCTAACACTTCACCTTAAAAAACTAGAAAAGAAAGAACAAATGAAGCTTAAAGCCAGCAGAAGAAAAGAAATCATCAAAACTAGAGCAGAAATAAATCAAATTGTAAACAAATAAACAAAAACTATAGCAAAAATAAATGCAATGAAGAGCTGATTCATTGGGAAGGTTAATAAAACTGACAAACCCCTCACTAATGGAAAAAGAGAAAGGACACAAATAAACAAAATCAGGGACGAAAGAGGAGAAATTACAACTGATATCACAGAAATACAAAGGATCATACAAGAATACTATGAAAAAGTGTATAACACTAAATTTAATAACCTAGAAGAAATGGACCAGTACTTAGAAAAACACGACCTTCCTAGACTGAATTAAGAACAAATGGAAAATCTAAATATACCAATCAACATTATGGAAACAGAAACAAACACCTACGAAAAAATAAAAGGCCAGGACCAGATGACTCTTCCAAAAAATCGAAGAGGAAGCAATATTTCCCAACTCATTTTATGAGGCCAATATTACCCTAATACAAAAACCTGGTAAAGATAACACAAAAAAATAATACTACAGACCAATATCTCTCATTAACACAGATGCAAAAATCCTAAATAAGATACTAGCGAACTGAATACAGCAACATATTCAAAAGATTATACACCACAATCAAGTGGGCTTCATCCCAGGGGCACAGGGATGGTCCACAAACACAAATCAATTAATGTGATACACCACATGAACCAATTAAAAAATAAGAATCATATGATCACATCAATAGATGCAGAAAAGCCTTTGACAGATTCAGCATCCATTTATGATCAAAATACTTAACAAAATCGATATAGAAGTACCTTAACATTTTAAATGCCATCTATGACAAACCCTCAGCAAACATTATATTAATGGTGAAAAACTAACAACCTTCCCTCTAAGATCAGGAACAAGACAAGGCTGTCCACTATCACCACTCTTATTCAATATAACATTGAAGGTCTGAATAAGTACAATCAGGCAAGAGAAAAATATCAAAGGCATCCAAATAAGAAACGAATAAGTCAAATTGTCACTATTTGTGGATGAAATGATTCTCTATGTAGAAAACTCTAAAAATTCCACAAGAACACTACTAGAAACAATAAGCAAATACAGTAAAGTTTCTGGATACAAAATCAATGTTCAAAAATCCATAGCATTGCTATATTCTAATAATGAAGTGTCGGTAGAGGCTCTGTTCATCACTCTGGCAACCACATCAAAGTTGTGATGGAAACCAAGAGCAGCAGCAAGGAAAAATTGCCTGAGATCTAGAGGAACAAGCCATACAACTAGGGAGAAATCCAAGAAATCACCCTGCAACAGCAGAAGGTAAGACGGGGCAAGGACGCAGGGCTGCCCAGTCTCCAGTGGCTGAGCGA
>NW_006443567.1:4629223-4636925 GCF_000325575.1 Pteropus alecto
ACCAAAATTAACTCAAAATGGATTAAGGACCTAAATATAAGACCTGAAACAATAAAATGCATAGAAGAAAACATAGGAACTAAACTCAAGGACCTTGGCCTTAAAGAGGATTTTATGAATTTGACCTCAAAGGCAAGGGAAGTAAAAGCAAAATAAATGAATGGGACTACATCAAACTAAAAAGCTTCTGCTCAACAAAAGAAACCACCAACAAGGTGAAGAGACAACCATCAAATGGGAAAATATATTTGCAAGCAACACCGCTGATAAAGGCCTTATATAAACAAAGAACTCATACAACTTAATAACAAGAACAAAATAAACAAAATAAACAAAGAACTCATACAACTTAATAACAAGAACAAAATAAAACCCAAACGATACATTTTAAAAATGGCAGAGAATCTGAACAGAAACTTCTCTCGAGAAGACATACAAATGGACAACAAACATATGAAAAGGTGCCAACATCACTAGCTATTAGGAAAATGCAAATCAAAACCACAATGAGATACCATCTCACATCTGTTAGAATAGCTATAATCAATAGGACAAGTAATAACAAGTGTTGGAAAGAATGCGGAGAATAAAGAAACTTCACACACTGCTGGTGGGACTGCAAATTGGTACAGCCACTATGTAAAACAGTATGGAGATTCCTCAAAAAACTAGGAATTGATCTACCGTATGATCCAGCAATCCATCTACTGGATATTTACCCCAAAGACTTGAATACCTATATCTGAAAAGATATTTGCACACCAATGTTCATAGCAGCATTATTCACGGTGGCAAGGACGTGGAAGCAACCAATGTGTCCTATGATAGATGATTGGCTAAACAAGCTGTGGTACATATATACAATGGAATATTACTCAGCCATAAGAAGAGATGAAATACTGTCACTTGTGACAACATGAATGGACCTCGAAATAATCATGCTAAGTTAAATAAGCCAGACAGAAGAAGTTGAAAACCACATGATATCACTTATATGTGTGATATAAACCGAAAAGCAAAAAATGAACAGGACAAACAAAAAGAGACTCTTGGACATTGACAATAGATTAGTCGTTATTAGAGTGAGGAAGGGGGAGGTCGATGGGTTAAAAGGTGTCAAATATGTGGTGACAGAAAGAAATCTAACTATAGGCAGTGAACACACCATGCAATATATGCCTTACTGTTAAATTATATACCTCAAACTTACTGGGTTTGTTAACCAATGTCACCATACTAAAACAAACAAACAAACAAACAAACAAACAAATAAATAAATAACGTTGCCTCTAACAATAAAAAAAAAAAGAAATATATAAATTAGTGTCCTGCCTTTGGGAAGCTTAGAGTGAAGTTGGGGAGTCCAGGCATGTTTCCTGCAAATTGATAAATTGCAATGCAAGGCAAGAGAGGATATTTAACAGCATTTAGTGGGGAAAAAAAAACATTTCAGCAAGGGAAGATGAGGTGGGCTGAAGGAGACTTGGAAGGGTCTTTGGAGGAGTCCAAAGACTGACTAAGGTTTGGCTGCAGGTACCCTAACCAAGGCGACTCTCAAGGGATCTGCTGATCTATATTTGATTGCAGTATCCTATTTCAAGTTTTATTTTTTGATCTTTTTGTAATGGAAAAGAATCTCCAATGTCACCCAACATTGCATTTTATATATAGTGGGTCTCGACAGACCCATATTTGGGGAAGATGTCATCGACATATAACCTACGTACAGACATATGCACAAACCATAAGTGTTCAGTTTGATTAATTTTCAAAAACTGCATATGGTCTTGTAACCAGTATCCAGATCAAGAAATAGAACTTGATCAGTATTCCAGAAGCCTCTCCTATTCCTCTTCCCAGTCAGTGCCCTCCCAAGGTTAAATAGTTTAATTTTGCCTGGTCTTGAACTTTATATAAATGGAATCTTGCAGCATGATAGGATGTTCTCTTTTGTATCAGGCTTCTTCTACTCAACATTGCATTTGTGAGATTCGTCCCTGTTGTTGCACATAACTGTGCATATAGATCTTTTTGGAAACAATTATGCAGTTTCATGATGATTGCACGTAGTAATCATGTGTCAGGAGCACTCAAAATCATCCACTCACTGTTTCTGAGAAATATCAAATAAAATAGATATTCAATAATGAAGGAATGAATGAATGAAGATGGTGAAGAAATATACTGGGCCTCTGCATCCAGGTCCTTGAGGGAAGCTGGCTCCCAGCAATTAGGTGAAAGGTGAAGGAGATAGAGATCTGGAGTGGCAGACCTGATTGAAATTAATATAAGCCATTAGGTTAACCCTGAGACAAATAGGAGTGGCACTTGAAATTTACATAAATGCTATACCCAGTTGTAATCAAGTTTCTGTAGGAAGAAGAGAATTGACGGGAAAAAAAAAACTTGTAACATGAACTGAGGAGAAACAATGGCAACCTTAAATTGTCTGTCTGGCAGGCAGGAAGGGAGATTTTAGAGAAGATTTTTGTCTAAGTTGGTACTAAGGTAACCAATAGATGCTGGGACTTAATGCCACCCCTCCTTTGGGGGAAGGATAATTTTTGAAGGAAGGATAAATCCATATACCCTGACAGTATTCCTGCAAATCGTTCCCTCATGTCAGGTCCCCAGCCTTTCAGAGCCTTCCTACTATGTGCCAAACATTGGACTAGGTGTATGGGAGTGAACAGACTCAATCTCTGTCCTTATGGAGCTCACAGCTACCCCTTAACATTGTGCATCATCGATTTGGCACAGCCATGAGCCACACAGCATCCCTCTGGAAGGTTTCTTCATCAGAATGGAAAGCTGCCCTTTCACGCTCAGCACTCTTCTCCATTGCTCTCCTAGGCAGGGAATCTAGTTTGGGGTGGAAGTTACACATCATTTAGACCACTCTGTGCTACCCATCTTGCGCCTTGGGAAAAAGGGAACATTTCCCAAGACCTACCTGTAAGAGGCCTGAGAGGAAAAAGATGTATGCTGGGGAGCTAGGACAATTCCTGATTCTGGATATCTTGTAAATAGGAAATTACAATTCCAGAGTGAGTTCCTCTGGGGTGATTTTGAGTATCTTCTCTGTCCCTCTGCCCCAGCATATACCCAAATCTTGGGGCCATGGATTCATATTTTCTCTGTTGCCTTTCTCTTCCTGGGCATAATGATATGATGTGACTGGGCATAAGGTCCATGACTCTCTACCTGAGGAAAACTGCAGCACGTTGCTTGAGATTTATAATATGAGATAGGCCTCTGTTTAAGGAGTTCTCAGAAACTGTGTGTAGACTAAGACTATTTCTGAAGGCAAGTGGGCTTGCTAGCCAACACCACAATGGCTGCCATGTTTTATTCTGAGTACCTTGCATAATAGCAAAATTATGGAATACTAATTATGGGCCAGACTCTGTCTAAAGGTGTTATACATATTAATTAACTCACTTAGTCCTCACAGCAATCCTATGAAGTAGGTGCTATTAGTTCTGTTTTATGGATGAGCCACTTGAGCTTAAGCAAATTGCCTCAGGTCACACATCTGGTAAATCAAGGAAGCTGGGATTCGCACTCTGGTTGTCTGATGCTGTAGTTTGGACTCTAAGCGGTACCCCATACTCTTATGTTCAGTGTCTTATTTAATTCTCTTACCAGTTCTATGAAATAGGAGCCATTCTGTTCTACAGAAGAGGAGACAGTGGGTTAGAGAGACTTGCTTAAGTTCTCATAGCAAGCAAGTAATAGAGCAGGATTTGAAGTTAAATCTGTTTCTCTGTAGAACCTTATCTTGAAGCTAGTAAAGTAACAAGTACTCAGAGGTTCAGAGGTTTGGTAAGAAGATTTGCTTGGTCTGACCTGGGTAAAGCTTCTAACCCCAAGTTTTCACCACTTTGTCTCCCTTCATTCAACCAAGGGAAGTAAGGTCAAGGTCCTCTGAAACAAAGATGAGAAGTCAAAACTGTGAACTGATTTCATTAGAGGTCGGGGGAAGGACCTAACATTTTTATATTAAGATAAGAATATAGTACAGTGGTTAAAAGTATGAAAATCAGAGTGCAACTAGCCTGGGTTTGAAGCTCCATTTCTATCAGTTAACAGCCATATGACCCTTGAGAAGGTCACTTAACCTCTCTGAGCTTTAGTTTTCTCATCTGTAAAATGAATATAATAGTTTCTACAACATAAACGTTTTGGAACTCATGAAAATCATCTATTGCAGTACCCGACTTAAGGAAAATGCCCAATAAATAGCTGTTAGTATTAGTTTTAATTCTTCTTGCCACTTATCTCATTTTCCTTCCCTAGGCACAAGGTATATCCAGTGTCTAGTCTATAGTCTGAGGCTTAGAGGTGCCAATTTCCATTGGAAAGACATGTAGGTATAGAGGTCATCAAAATGAGGACAGGGAGGCAAAATGTCCAAACAGACCAAAGCCATTTTCAATAACAACATGAATTTTCCAAATCTGAAGTCATTCCCACATAGGTGGGCTGACAGATGAAGATTTTTCTAAAGCTCTAAACCAACTATTTTTGTAAATTAAAAATGCTGGAATATTTTGCAGCTACTGAAAGCAAACTGGTCCCCTGGTCTTTAAGTGTGCCTAGCAAAATGATAAATGATTACACAGCCTGACAGCCAAAGATTGCCCTTTAGGTTCCTAAGATAATCTTTTCCTAGAAACAATTTATGTTGAATGTTTGATAGCTTCATGGTTACTGAAGGAATACCACCTCCTTGCTGCCTTAAAGATAGTGAGTTTAAAGTGGATGAGGGGTACCTAGGCAGGCCAGGGGTTTCAGTAGTTGAAAACTAGAACTATTTAGGCTTGTTTTGGAGCCATCAAGTGTGGTTTTGTGCAGAGCTGCTTGTCTCTTGCCACTCCTCTGGGGATGAGAGTAGAGCTATGGACTGACTGTACTTCTAAAGCCTCATATATTTTTATAGCACCAAACAGAAAAGCCACTTCCTTTTCTTTCTGCCTTCTTGAACCAGAGTTCAAATACCACTTAGGACTGAGCTAAGAATCAAATATTATTACTGATAATAATAATTTGGAATGCTATTATGCTGTGCACTAGGCAAAACACTTTATCTGCATTAGCTTATTTTAGGTTGACAACAACCCTATGGGTTAGGTCCCTGTCATGACCCTTCATTTTGTAAATAAGAATACTGAGGCTAGAAAGGCTAAGTAACTTCTGAAGTTCTCACTAATTGGAAGTGGCAGAGCTAGGATTGTAACCCAATTTGTTTTGACCAAAGACAGAATGATGCTTCTTCTGGAAAGAAAAAAAAAACTTTCTGGACTCTGTTGATTGCTGCCATTTTAGAAGTCAGTCAATTTGTGAATGCGCACCATAGCGCTGAATCGCCATCCTTAGCACTTCACAGCGACTACTACTGGAAAGAGCATTTGGAGCAGGAAACTCCCAAATCCAAATGTGATGGGAAAAAAACGAAATTTTTTTTTTTTTTTAATGATACTTAGAAAAACAAAATTTATATATGCTGTGCTTCTGCTGTCTCAATATTAAATTTAAAAAAAGATCTTATGGCATTAGAACAAATTATTTTTTTAATGTGTAATAAAGTACATACATAATGATTATAGAAACACAAAAGTGTTTCTATAGAAGAGAAATCTTAAATTAATTTCAAACGAAGTAAAAAAAGAGAACATTGCTTTTATTGGAAACAAGCTACACTTTAAGAATTACTTTGCAAGCTGCTGAATTTCAAGTTCTAATAGCTGTCAGATAGCATTGTCATATTGTGGAGGAAAATGTGCTCACTTTCTGTACATGGGCCAATTTCTGGCACTTACTAGCTGAAAAATTACTTTTAAAGAATTAGGTAAAAGATAATATGAAAGGCCTTAGGATTCAGGAAGAACTTCTTTCTGGATTTCATTAAATTTAATGAGTCACATAAGTTTGGAGCCTTCAAATTTCGTGTGTAATATTTTTTAAAGAATGCTTATTGGATAACTAATAAAAGAAAAAAACAATATTTTGTCCCCTGTAATTCTCCAAAAAAATCCTCTTAAAATAGAATCAAATCTTTTTTTTTTAAAGCACGCCTTCAGTGGCCATTTAAAATTTGCCACCAAATGCTTCACCTGAACTTACTTGAAAATCCTAGTGTTTAGTCATACCGAAGGCCACTCATCTTGAAATGAAAACCCGACAAGGAGATCATTATGGATTTTGTATACCAAGTCAGTCTGAAAATGTCATGGCTTTTGTGAAAACTCAAATTGACTCAGCACCCACTACATGCAACACACTATACTAGGAGCTGACAAGGGCACAAGATGACTAAAGCCCAGTTCTTGACCTCAAGGTGCTTTGTTAACCAGTAAGGACACATGGAATCCACAAACAGGGAGCAAGATGCCTTGAACAAGTCTCTCTGGGCCTCCATTTTGTATCCATGATTTGACTCAGGTAACATTTTCTGATTCTGTGAATGTGAATACCTCTGGAATAGTAGAAAACATAATTGCTGGAAAAGTTCAGAGGAGGGGAAAGACTGTTGTGTATGAATACACCCTACAACACCCAACTTCACCTTCAAAATACATACATTATACATGCAGTTGTGTTGACAGGCATCTTTAAATTATTAAATTATTTCTGGGGAAAAAGCTTAGAAAATTGAAAATGGCATTTTTCAAGCCATAGTCACAAGAAAGTAAGCACCTCATGCAATTGCCTCATACTCTGAATAATTCACCCAGGTTGGAGTAGTCAGTCTATAGAGGATGTGTCTACACAACTGTAAACATCTACACAAATATAGAGCATCAACTCAATGATGCATTTTACCCACAGTTGTTTGGGATCTTGTAGATGCAGCCTCCAGATCAAATAAACGAAATGCATGTTTTTAATTTTCTGTTCAGTTAAGAATTATACTGTTCAGTAGGATTTGCAGCTCTCACATCTAATGGAGTTGATTCTCTTCTCAAACCCAATTTATAGAACTTTTCTACAGGTCAATATGATGATAACTCTAGTGACAAGACAGCTGTCATGCCCTCCACACCCTAGCAATTTCTTTATTTTTAAATTAAGTTTATTGGGGTAATATTGGTTAATACAATTATATAATTTTCAGGTGTACTTTATAATTTGACATCTGTATATTCTATTGTATGTTTACCACCCAAAGAACAGTTTCCTTCAGCTACCATATATTCGATCCCCTTTACTCACTACGCCCTCCCCCTACTCCCTTATATTTGACCCTTTAACCATCTACATACTCCCTCCTCCATCACCCCCTATCTTCTGGTAACCACTGGTCTATAGTCCATGTCCATGAGTCTCTGTTTGTCCTGTTCATTTGTTGCTTTTAGGTTTATATCACACATATAAGTAATATCATGTGATTTTCAACTTCTGTCTGGCTTATTTCGCTTAGCATGATTATCTCAAGGTCCATCCATGTTGTCACAAATGACAGTATTTCATCTCTTCTTATGGCTGAGTAATATGCCATTGTATATATGTACCACAGCTTCTTTAGCCAATCATATATCATAGGACATTTCAGTTGCTTCCATGCCCTAGCCACTGTGAATAATGCTGCTATGAACATCGATGTGCAAATATCTTTTCGGATATGGGTTTTCAAGACTTTGGGGTAAATACCCAGAAGTAGGGTTGCTGGATCATATGGTAGATCAATTCTTAGTTTTTT
>NW_006443567.1:4641078-4646269 GCF_000325575.1 Pteropus alecto
TTTCTCGTTCGTTCTGAGATGCCTTGTCACCTTGGTTGTTCATGGTGTTTAATGGACTATTTCTCTGCCTGGGCATTAATGGAAGTGTAATCTGTTGTTTTTCCAGAAAGAAGATTTATTATATAAAGGTCTCTCTTTAGCCTGTTGCAAAGAGGGTGCTTTTCTTTTGGTTTCTAGTAGGTGGCGTCTAAGCCTCTTAGATCCCTGCTTTATATAAAGCATTAAAAATGCCTTTTTATTTTCTGATAGATATTTAATCACGCTCACTACTCTCAGTTTCAGTCCCTGTCAGTGTTAACAATAGTTTCGGTAGCGTTTGCTCAGATTCTCTGGGGTTTCGTGGTGTTCGGTCTGGGAGCGTATGGGAGGAGGGGTCCTCAGGGTTGGGAGTTGGGGGTTGGTTTTGCAATCGTGGCTGGTAAAAATCAACTGTTGTTTTTCTGCCTGCCACTTCTCTGCTTTCTACCCTGATGACTGGGCCCTGCCTCCAGCCGGCCACAGGGAGCTCACAGCTTTCCTAGGCAGGGCTGTTCAGGGAACTCATTGCTCCATCACCCCTACAGGTAGCTCTAGTGACTATGAAAGGCAGCTTCTTTATTTCTCCTAGTCCACCGCTAACGAGCCAGATGTGTGGCTCCCAGTGTCAGAGGCAGGTGAAATCATCTCTAACAAAAGATTTTACTCTTTGTTGTATTGGTGGTGGTTTCCATTGCTGACAGAAAGCACTTCCTGTTCATCTCTGTGACCAGTGCACTACTCCCGCAGCACTTAGGCTGGAGCAGACCCCACCCCTCCCTCATCTCCCCCTTCCTTCCCCACTCGTCTCAGCCTTTGGTATTTTTTCACAGCAGCCTCCACATCATTCCCTAAATTGTTCCCCCATCCCTAACAGTATATTTTCAGAAGAAAGGTGTTTCGACACTGAAGTGGTATTAAAGGTGGCACAAATGAGATACTTTATTAACACTTTGCCATGCTGGAATTTTCCTAGTCACAATTCCAAGTCAATGGCACCAAAACCATAAATCTGGAGGATTTTGTTCCAGAAATACAATTTTACTTCCCACTCACATCAGCTATGTCTGAACCTACCTAAAACTTGGTTTTGGTTCTTTTCTTTTTTCCGAGTTACAACTTAATCTCCAGGTTCAGGACTCCTTTACTGATAAGAAAATGCAGGTTCTTCACCTGTCTGAAAAAGGGGACTCCAAACATGTGGTGAAGAAGATCGGTGGAACCAAATCCATGGTTGGGGTCCCCTTGTCTAAAACTTCACATTTATATAATGCCAGCATTACTGCAATGCAAGTTGTTACCTAGCATCTGGACTTCCAGAACCCTCAGAAAGCAGCTCAAAAACATATTTTATAGTGAAATAGCAACCCCTTGGCATCCAGCATCAAACAACATGGCCAAAAGGGACAGCTTGCCAAATATTCCAAGTGTGGAGTGACTACTTGAGCTGTCACCCAAAAGGAAAGTGATATTATTAATAGTTGGAAATATATATCTACATCTACATCTACTTCTGCATCTATATCTATCTATCTATCTATCTATCTATCTACTATATTTTCAGACTCCAGCAATTTCTTGAGAGCATGTTGCTAGAATTTGGGGAGGCTCCAAAGAGAAATGATATTCCATGCTTGCCCTTGAAGGTTTTTCTCCCTGGTGGTGAAGACAGAAATTTAAACAAAGCATTGACATTTTTTAATTTTTTTTTTAGTTTAAAATGGGGTCTCATACTCAAGAAAGGTTTATATCCATGGTTTAACATGGAGGATTTAAAGCTCAAATGTTCACAAGACCTAGGCAAGTAACAAGGCAGGCCTTGTGGAGACTTGGAAAAGTGGCGGTTTGCCCTGTGGGGTGGGAGAAGCCATGACTGAATGCTAGTGAAGGCTTGTTGTGCAGAAACAATGAGTCAGGGTTGCCAAAGTTTTTGATTCTTCCCCCAAACCCAGAAATCCTGATTTTTTAAAAAAAATAATGTGAAATCTCTCTCAATTTTTAAATGCTAGCATCTAATTTAAAAACATATTTTAAATACTGTGCAAAGGCTACACAAGAATTGTCTGTAAGCTTCCTGAAGATGTCTGCAGGCTGCTAATGTAACATGCCTGCTTTAACAGTCATGCTGACTGGGTTTTTGCAGCTAATTGGTTACATGATTTAATGAAAGCCACTTGACTTCATTGAATCTCAGTTTTCTCAACTTGAAAATGGAGATGAATATCTACCTTTTCAGACTATGAAAAGGAATCTAATGAGATTAAAAATGTAAAAATGGTTAAGAAAAGAGTTTTTAAAAGTACAAATTGTGGGATTCCTGAGGCACTCTAGCTTTGGTTGCCTTACCTAACCAGCTCATTTGAAATCAGAACAGACCCAGTTGTTTCAAACAGATCCTAAATTTCTTTTCTTGTTTTTGTAAGGTGAGGTAGAGCACTTCTATATAGGTGGACTTATTTAAAAATGCACCCAGTTCCACATGACATAAACACTGGGTTAATGGGGTTTTAGTACATAATAAAATGACATTCATGTGCAACTGGTTTGTCAATTATTTAGAATCAATCATATTAGAGTCTGTCTGATGCAAAGGGCTTGATTAGCCTTTCTCAGATTATACCTTTGTTCTTACTATTCAAATCAAGAAAACTCAATGTTATAAATAGATTGGTATTGTCTCCACATCAGTTCAGGGAAATGTTTTAAATTGTGAAGTTTGAAACAATTCTTTAATTTCTGTTTGATCATCCCACCACTAATCATATCACTCAAGCAACATTGACAAATAACACTGCAATTTCTGATAAGCAGCTGCAGTAAGGTCAGGTAAACTGGAAAGTCCATTGTGAATTTAGAGACTGCAGCTCTGCTGAATGATGAGTCAAATCAGTCCTCAAGTTTTATCTCAGCTATTCTGCTTGTCCATTTTAGAAAAAAAAGCATGTCACTCTGTATGATTTCTCAGATTTTGTTCCGAGGTTTTAGTTTATTGTCTCAAACATCAAAAACCAGCTTCAGAAGATACTGTAAGAATTTGGGCAAAGAATATGTATATCTTTCAGTTTCCGAAATTAGATCTTTTGGGCAATATTCTTATGTGGAATATCTGGTTTTAGGATAATGTAGAGTTTCATTTGAAATTAAAATTTTGTTTTTTGATTATTTACTTTGAAAATCCTATTCCCCTTAGTTCATCAGTTTTACATACTTCTTTCCTGTCTTTACAATCAAAGAGGCCAAAATGTCTCTTTTACTCTGTATACAAAAATAGAACTGGATTATTGGGGCAGCAGGAGGGAACTTGTGATCAAAAACTCCCACACATTGTGCCTGTGTAGGCAAATAGATCTATAAAAAGAAACAATGTATATCTAATGTGAAACTCCTCTACAGAGAGTTTTTAATGAAGGCATCATGCCAAGGAACAGATCAGGGACTCTTGCAGCTGTGTTTGTTTGTTTGTTTGTTTGTTTGTTTTTATCTGGAGATAGCTTCCCTAAAGGAGAATGGCTGCTTTGGAGACCTTTCTGTTTCGGGTTCTTTCATAAACTCTACTTGGCCACAAATTTGCTTCCATGCAGAGGTCACTAGAAAATACCACAAAAATAAGCCATTGAGTAGGTGGATGGACAGATTTTTAAGCATTAAGAAATTGACTTTTCTTT
Source organism: Pteropus alecto (assembly GCF_000325575.1). NCBI lineage: Eukaryota > Metazoa > Chordata > Mammalia > Chiroptera > Pteropodidae > Pteropus > Pteropus alecto. The sequence continues at coordinate 4,644,759 of NW_006443567.1, forward strand.
TTGAGAGAAAAAAAAGCAAGAAAATGTCTTTATGGCTTATTGATGTGAAATTTTGTGATAAGAAATGCTGGGCAAAAGAACTGAAAAGTATAGATCCAAAAGTGACCTACTTATTATTTTGTCTGTTCTGCCCTCATACAAATACTACCATATGGATAGTTCTTGAAAATGGAACAATATTTAAACCCAAGGCAAGACCTTCCAAATCATACATTGAGGCCATGAGAAAACACTTGTCATCAGCATCGTGATTAACTAGATTTTTAAATCCTGGCTATTCTGGTTTTCTGTTATTCCAAAAATGTGCAACACCTGATTTAATCAATCATATTGACCCTTTGTCAAAGTGGCAGGACCATAAGAGCACATAGAGAAATAAAATATTTATATGAATATCTGTGTGTCTATACAATATTTTGTATATAAACAATTTACAAAGCACTATGATGAAAATATAATTTTTATTTTTTGTGACACTAAGGAATTAATAGTCCTTAAAACAGAAGCAATATAGTGAAATTATTATTAACTAAACAACTACTAGTTTTTTTTCATTTTCCTGATTTTATTGTTTTTTAATTTAATTTTATTATTAGTTTCAAGTATACAGTACATTGGTTAGACATTTATATAGTTCATGAATCCATCCCCCTGATTACTCTTTCTCTACTATTTTTTTAAATTATAACTTTGGAAATATCCAGTTAGAGGGAGCAGTGTTTATTAACCATATTTTGAATATTTCATGATCAAATTAAACATCCTTTACAGCACATGTGGGGGAGAATCCTAACAACATAAAACAACAATAACTTTCCTTTCCTGCCTTTAAGTGGACATTTAAGTACATGCTTATCACTACATTTTTGATAATAAAAAGACATGAAATTCAATAATCCTATTCTATTTTATTTCAAATAAACAAGTGATAAAAACTTCTCAATATTACTATATTTTAAAATAAAATTGCAGGTATCTTCCAGCACTACACATAACAATTTATTGTACATGAATATTTACTTCAGTTGAATAAAATCTATATGTTTCAAATAAACCTGAAAGACATTTGTTTTTTAATCTAATTATTCTAGTTAAAAAATGTATTAGTCACATATTTCCTAAAAGTTACAGAGAGGTAATAGCAGCTTGTAAATTGCCTTGCATTGCATAATATATGATTACATAAATCATCACAAAGCATAAAATAATGAGCAAGACCAAAAGCTGAGTAAAAATTAAACTATAAAACAATTTCAACTAAATTTAACATTTTATCTTTTTTAAAGAAGCTATGGCTGGACATACAAAAATATAAGGAGAAAATGTTTTATCTGTGATAAGACGACCCATTTTGTTTAGATTGCAGCCATCTTTGGAAACGGTAGAGCTACACAAGGAAAACAGGATCACGTAGCCACTGATTTCCATTTTTAAGAGGAATTATTAGTTAACCAACCAGTTCAGATTTGATTACACATAAAAGGTCTCTCTTTCATGTGAGGGAGGGAAAG
>NW_006443567.1:4649872-4657662 GCF_000325575.1 Pteropus alecto
TAAACCCAAAGCTGACTCCAAGGTCCATGTTCTTTACCATCATTCCAGTTGGCTTCTTTTAAGATATATAATATTTATTTAATCTCCTGTTCATCAGACTCATCTAAATGCCAAAGAAGGCATTACCGTGTGTGTGTGTGTGTGTGTGTGTGTGTGTGTACACAACACTTAGTAGGAGATTGTTTGGGTAATCAAATCTCAGAGTAGAGAGAGGTTGTAGATCAGGGATCAGAGTATCTATCTATCTATCTATCTATCTATCTATCTATCTATCTATCTATCTATATCTATCTATAGATATCTAAAGATAGATATATCTATCTATCTCATATATATATATACGGAGTCATTTTTCATACTCAAAAGTCAAGAGGCATTGAGGAAACAACAGAAGAAAGAAACAAAAAATAGGCAGTCACTGACAATAGAAACAGAAGAGATTAGAAGTAGGGATGGAGAGGTTATGGTGATGGTGGCAGGGACAGCAACAGCAGCTCATAGAAGTGAGAAGCAGTGACATCCAAAAGTTTCTCATGTATCTCAATCAATATAGTTTTGCACACTGGAGAAGAGGGGACATTTGCATCATATAGAGCAGAGTGAGAAATTCATTCATGCATCCCTGCATCCCATCCATATACAGTTACATGTATGTATTGCCATATTTAAGAAAGCATACATACATACAGTAATTTGTAGAAATATTTTTGTCAACAACCATTTATAATTTTAAAGTTGGTGTATAAATCTTGAAGTACTTAAAACATTTATCAATTCAGACAGGCTCATTCCTCTGAAAGTGCTATATAGTCAAGATATTCCTGGAATGTTTGTGATTCACATTCATGTGCTCATGCATTTAACCAGCATTTATCAATTGGGTAATGCATGGAATGGGTGTGTGTGAATGCGTGTGTGTGTTAGGGAGGTGTCAGAGTTGACAAAAGTCAACATGATGCACAGCAAAACCCTGCTGTACATCATTCATTCATTTAATATTCAACTGTTAGATCCATCAGACTAATATGAAAATACAAATGACCAAGAAACACTTGAAAATATTCATTTTTATTAATAATAAATGATGATGAAAACAATGAGATACATATTGCTAATTACCTGTAGTGGAGTTGGTGTAGGTAGACAAACAGCTTTTCAGGAAGGAATTTTTGTCAAGCTTAAAAGTGCACAGTAACTGTTGTGCTCAGCAATTCTATTTTTAGAATGTATCCTAAGGTGATAATTAAAGATGTGTGCAAAGATTAAACTACAAGGATTTCATTGCAACATTATTCGTATTAACAAATTACAAGATAACCTGATCAGGGACTTGAATACATTATGCTACAGTCATACAATGAGATATTAAGCAGCTATTAGAAAACACTTTTGAGGAGAATATTAAGATGGAAATATGTTCACAGTATACTAAGTGAAAAGAAAAGTTCTTTAAAGATATTGATTTTGATTATCAAAGTAATTTATACTTATAAAAATTCGAACAAAATTGAAGAGAGTTGAAAGCAAAAGTCCATTGTGGTCCAAGAATAAGCACTATTAGCAGTTTGGTATACATGCTTTCAGAATTTATTTCTTTTGCATATACAAATGTAATCAGTAAATTAAACTAACATGTCACAGAATAAAATTATAAATCACCTTTGATGTTGTCTCCTGCTGTCTCTCTTCCTGCCTCTTTAAGTAAAAAAAAAAAGAAAAGTTTTAAGTGGTTACTTAGAATTCCCATCCTATGCGATAACTAAAAATTTCAACTCAAAGCTATTCCTTCTATCCCAGCTGGCTAGTTAAAGGGCCTACCTTAGAACTCCAGCCCTTCTTCTTGTCTTACGAACTGCAATTTCTGATCCTATTTAAAGTAACTGCTAGATAAAACACATGATACGCAGTTTAATTTCAATTTGAAATAAACAATGATTTTAGTATAAATAGTTCCTGTATATTACATGGTACATAATACAAAAAAAAAAAAAAAAGGTATTCACTGTTTACTTAAAATTCAAATTTATCTGGGATCCTGTATTTTTATTTGCTATACCTGTCACTATTCAGAGGCAAAGCAAGGTGATGAAAAAGTGGTAAGGGAGACAGGAAAGTTCTTTCTTGACTGATGTTGTTGTAAATTGGGTTTTCTCAATATGGGCCCAGCAGGTGTTTAAAGCCAACTCTTTCATGGATGCTTTGTGATTTCATGGAAGCTTTTGAAACCCAGCATTGCAGAGGACCACTAGCCTGCAGGTCTCTCATGCATGTGTTGCCCTCATCTGATCCCTTGCTCTGATAACTTCTAGGAATACAGACATATCCCAACACAGCAACAACATTCTTGCTCCTGCTGTTAGAGCACTGGCCATCCTTTTACATTTTCCAGGTGAAAGCCATACATCATTTTATCATTTGTCCCTACTGCAGGAAGAACATATCAAGCTCTAGAAGTGGTCTCTTGAAATTCCTGTCTCTTGACTCGATGTAGATAGAGAAGCACCCTCCACCACGACTTCTTGGGGAGAAGGGCTCACTGCACAGCCCTCTTGAAAGATATTTTCCTTACAAATCCTGAGCTGATCAACAACCAGATCACTTTATACCCTTACTGTGGGTGAAATGTTTAAGAGTTTTGAAGTCAGTTATTGGTTCTTTACTTTCTACTAAATTCATACAAGGTAGCCTGTTTCACTACTAATTTCAATATCTATTTTATTTTGATGCCTCAGTCAAAACTTCTAATTTAATACCCTATTACACCAACACTCTTACTTTGTTTCCTCTAGTCAGTTCTCTTACATTCTCCACAGCTGCAAACCTTCTTGATTGTTCTCACATCCTGCCCTGCCATCACTATCAATATTTATGGTTTCCAACATCAGTACTGTTTAAGCCTGGGTGTTCTCAAACCTTTAGTCCCTGGAACAGCAGCAGCTGGGAGCTTATTAAAAATGCAAACTCTCAGCCCACCCCAGACTTATTGAATCAGAAACCTCGGAGATGTAGGGCCCAGCACTGTGTTTTAACAAGGCTTCCAGGGAATTCTGATATGCACAGTCAAGTTCGAGAACAAAGGTACTAGCCAATGCTCTCTCTCCTACTCTCCTCGGAAGTTATTTCAAGTGTTCTTTCTCCTCATACCCCCTTATCCTAAAGCAAACTTACCCTTCACTCCCAGCAAATGAATCCATATTCCAATTCACATAAAAAAATTGAAAGCTTTGGATAGAAATTCCTGAAACTTCCCACCACCAAATCTACTCATCTTTCTGCTCATCTTTCTTTTTTATTAAAATAAAAGAAGATATCTCCTTTATAAGGCTAGTCTTGCCATCCAAGCTCTGAGTCTCAACCTCTCTAGCTTCTCAGGAATTTCCTTTTAAGGATTATTTACTCTCTCACTTAAATCTATAATCTTTCTAGGGTTTCAAAATCACCATCTTAAAAATTTTTCCACCCAAACCTCATTTTTCAGCAATTACATCAGATAGGGTTTTCTCTCCATAGTAAAATTTCTTAAAGACGCTGTCTAAACTTCTTTACCTTTATTTCCTCATTTCCACTAACTTCTCACTCTGGCTTTTGCTCCACTTATTCTCCTGAAACTGCTCTCATAAAGATTACCAATGGCTTCCCTATCACTAAGTTCCACTGGACCTTTTATGCTTGTTATCTTGCTTGATTTTTATCCCAATGCTGTCCAACAGAAGTTTCTGCAATGATGAAAATATCATGTATTTATGCTGTCCAATACAATAGCTATAAGCACATGTGGATACTGAGAACTTAAAATATGGCTAGTGTGACTAAGGACTGAATTTTAAACTGTATTTAATTTAAATTTAATAGCCATTTATGGCTAGTGGCTACCTTATTGGCCAAGGCAGTTCTAGACTGTAGGCTACTCCCTTCTCTTTGAAGCATTTTCCTCTCTTTGGCTGTTACTTTGTCAACTCTCTCCAACTCTCTTTAGGATTTCTTTTCAGCCTCTGATGGCTACTTATTTGTTATTGGACCCTTCAGGGTTGTACTTCAGGCCCTTGATCTTTGCACTTTATACTTTTGGTAGGCTTCTATGGCTACCTCTAGGGAGATAATTCAAAATTTTGCATATCGAGGGATAATTTGTGCTTTGAGCCTCCTATATGTGTGTATAATAAAAATATTAACAAAGAGAAAAGGAATTACATTTAAACAAAAGTATAGTTAATAATACTGTACTGTATACTTGAAATTTGCTCCATCCCCCTGATTACTCTTTCTCTACTATTTTTTTAAATTATAACTTTGGAAATATCCAGTTAGAGGGAGCAGTGTTTATTAACCATATTTTGAATATTTCATGATCAAATTAAACATCCTTTACAGCACATGTGGGGGAGAATCCTAACAACATAAAACAACAATAACTTTCCTTTCCTGCCTTTAAGTGGACATTTAAGTACATGCTTATCACTACATTTTTGATAATAAAAAGACATGAAATTCAATAATCCTATTCTATTTTATTTCAAATAAACAAGTGATAAAAACTTCTCAATATTACTATATTTTAAAATAAAATTGCAGGTATCTTCCAGCACTACACATAACAATTTATTGTACATGAATATTTACTTCAGTTGAATAAAATCTATATGTTTCAAATAAACCTGAAAGACATTTGTTTTTTAATCTAATTATTCTAGTTAAAAAATGTATTAGTCACATATTTCCTAAAAGTTACAGAGAGGTAATAGCAGCTTGTAAATTGCCTTGCATTGCATAATATATGATTACATAAATCATCACAAAGCATAAAATAATGAGCAAGACCAAAAGCTGAGTAAAAATTAAACTATAAAACAATTTCAACTAAATTTAACATTTTATCTTTTTTAAAGAAGCTATGGCTGGACATACAAAAATATAAGGAGAAAATGTTTTATCTGTGATAAGACGACCCATTTTGTTTAGATTGCAGCCATCTTTGGAAACGGTAGAGCTACACAAGGAAAACAGGATCACGTAGCCACTGATTTCCATTTTTAAGAGGAATTATTAGTTAACCAACCAGTTCAGATTTGATTACACATAAAAGGTCTCTCTTTCATGTGAGGGAGGGAAAGGGGCATGAGATCAGTGTGATGGGAAAAACAACATAAATGGCACTTACTCAGTCACTGACAAAATTAGAAATTGAATTGTTTTTTACTCCTCATAGGTAATATAAAAGCAGAAGATGCATCTACTTACATTGCATATATTTAAACCTTGTTAAGAATATTTTGTCTCTCCCTACTTTTTCCACTAAATTCTCTTTATTGGAATCACAGAAATGAGATAGGATTAATCAAAATGTACAATTTGAAGATCTTTCTAGAAAATGCCTTCTCTTTATTTATTCTTTCTGAATTCAGGGAGCTATGATACTCAATCTCTAAATTAGCTACTATTTGCTATAACCCACAGATCCTCACCTTCTGTTATCTCTCAGAAAAGCCAATACAGAATGCTGAATTTTTTCCATCTAGACATAGATACAAAAAAAAAAACCAAATACCCATTCATTTAATGTGTCTTAGACAACAAAAAAGAGAAAAACTTCTATTTTAAAGACAATAAACTAAAATTTCAATGAAAAATTCTATGAGTATTAATATCAATAGCATTCTAAGGAGACACGTGATTTTTCTTTATATTATTTTTCATTGAGTAAAATATGTTCTTTTTTTGCATTTATACCATCAAACTCCAAAGAAATCACCACATACCCATAGAAAATTACATTTAGATATCAATATGGTTTACCAAAATAATTGAACTCACCCAACCAACTTTTTAGAATAAAAATCATATATATATTAATTATAATAAAAACCTCTGCAAATTTCACTTCATTTCCTTTATCACCTCCACAAACATCATAATTTCTTTAATACCCTGGTGCCCCCTTTTGGTGTAGATAGATCAAGGCTTTTTTTTTTTTTCAATGACAAAAATTATATACACTGTATGTGTTCATTCACAAGACAGTAGTGTTTAACTTGAGAAATGTTAATTCACACTGCAGATGGCTCACGGTTATTAGAGCTTTTGTTCTGCCTTCACTATTACCAGTTATTGATCTAAAATGTGTGCAAACAAAGCTAACTGTTTCAGTGGGAAAGGAAAAATGTCTGTTCCCTTAAACAATTGGCATAGCACCACTCAGATTCCTCAAGTTTTCGTCTCAGTCTTCATGGTAAATAAGTGATCCGTTACCTTTGTTACAGGACATTCAATGGTTCGCTGACAGCTGCATTCAGAAGATATTTTTTTGTCTCGATACATTTATGCTGTGTGTCTGCCTATCATCCTGAAGAAAGGCTGGTGAACATGTATAGATCATAACATCTGTTGACAAACAGCAAGCCCAAGCATGGAGACATAGTCTAGTAAACAAGCATTATCGAAGGGGGAAATAAAAATGTTTAAAGAGTTTGACCAAAATTTAGAAAAAGGAAAAAAATAAATATCCTTACGACTTTTCATATGCTAGAGCTGGTAATTATGCCTCAGAAATAAGTTCTTTCCACATTCAACAGCACTATGTGAAGAAGACGAGCTGATTTCCAGCAGGGATATTGAATCCTTCCATCTGAAGGACCAATCAAGTGTGAAGTACAGTATAGTTTTAGATTCAATTGAAAGGAAAAAGCTTGACTACTACTTCATAGCATGACAACTTTCATGGATTAGTTCAGACCCTATTCTCTTCTCTGAAAGGGTATCACAGCATGAGGACAGTTTTCAATGCACTAAACTTTAATAGCTGAGTGGGGGAGCTAAAGCTTCCTTTTGGTCTCTATAGAAACAGTATAGCCAAAATTTGAGGCAAAATTAAGGTCTTTGGTCTTAGATGCTGTATTTCCCCTCAGAGGTTCCTTTTCACAAACAGACTTTGGCCCTTATCAAATGTACACTATTTGGGGGACTACTGTAAAAAAGAAAGTGGCAAACCCTATTTCATTATTTTCCCCTCTGAACTCCACACAGTCAGCCATTTCAATGAAACACTAGCAAAAAAGAGAACTCTCATACACTGTTGGTGGGACTGCAAATTGGTACAGCCACTATGGAAAACAGTCTGGAGGTTTCTCAAAAAATTAAAAATGGATCTACCTTTTGACCCAGCAGTTGCACTTCTGGGGATTTCTGCAAAGGAAACCAAAACAATAATTTGTAAAGATCTATGCACCCCTACGTCCACGGCAGCACAATTTACAATAGCCAGGAAATGGAAGCAACCATTAAAAAAATGAAATCCTACCATTTGCAACAACATGGATGGACCTAGAAGTTATTATACTGAGTGAAATACGTCAGACAGAGAAAGATAAATACCATATGATTTCACTTATATGTGGAATCTAAGAACCAAAAAGAACAAACTAATCAAAAACAGACTCACAAATATAGAGGACAATCTGGGGACGGACAGAGGGGAGGGGGTTGGGGCGCTGAGAGAATGGAGTGAAACATTAAAGAAGTACAAATTAGTAGTTGAAGGATGGTCATAGGAATGGGGGGGCATAGCATAGGGGATGCAGTTAGCAGTAATGTAATGGCTAGATGGAGAGCCAGAGGAGAGAAAGAGCAATCAGGGGGATCATTTTATAAACTATACAATTCTCTAACCAATGTACCGTATACTTGAAGCTAATAATAAAATTAAATTGAAAAAAAAAAAAAAAACCACTAACGAGCCAGATGTGTGGCTCCCAGTGTCAGAGGCAGGGGAAAACCTTCTTCACAAAAGATTTTTC
>NW_006443567.1:4663092-4680836 GCF_000325575.1 Pteropus alecto
GCGATAGATTATAAGTGTTCTAATCATACCAAAAAAAGGTGAAGTAATGGGTGTGTCAATTAGTTAGTCTGTGGTAATCATTATTTAATATATACATATATCAAAACACTGTGTTGTACAGCATCTGTTTATGATAAAAATTATTGACAAAGTGGGAGTAGAGGGAACATACCCCAACATAATAACGGCCATATATGACAAACCCACAGCTAACACTGTACTCAATGTGGAAAAGTTAAAATCATTTTCCTTAAGATCAAGAACAAGACAAAGATGTCCACTTTTATGACTTATATTCAACGTAGCATTGGAAGTCCTAGCCACAGAAATTAGACAAGAAAAAAGGAATCCAAATTGGAAAGGAAGAAGTAAAATTGTCATTATTTGTAGATTACTTGATACTAAATATGGAGAACCCCCAAAATTCGATCAAAACCCTATTAGAACTGATCAATGAATTCAGTAGCATGGCAGGATACAAAATTGATTTTCAGAAATCAATTGCATTTTTATACACCAACGATAAATTATTGGAGAAATTAAGAAAACAATTTAATTTACAATTGTATCAAAAAAATACTGAGGAATAAATTTAACCAAGGAGGTAAAATACATGTACTCAAAAAATTATAAGACATTGAAGAAAGAAATTGGAGAAGATACAAATAAATGGAAGGATATACCAAGAGTTCTGGTCAAGACAACAAAGTAGGTAAATGCAGTGCTTGCTGTGTCTCACAACCACTTCAAAACTACAACTAAACCTCTTAAGGGGCCCGTGCATGGATTTATTCACTGACAACCATCGTTGAAAATTGCCTAAAGTCTAGCTGAACAGAAGTCCTACAACTGGGGATTATACAGAAGAGGCAAGCTCAAGACTGGTAGGAGGGGTGAAGACATGAAACAGTCTAGTCCCACCTGCATGTGGTGGTTGAGAATTAGGAAGGATATCTCAGCTGTGAGGTCCCCCCTGAGGAGAAAGGGGTATTGGCTCCACACGGGGCTCCCCAGCCCAGGGTTTCAGTACCAGAAAAGGAAGTCCCCACAACTTCTTGCTGTGAAAACCAGCGGAGATTGTAGCTGAGTGAGACAGAGGGTGGCTGGAGTTGCAGACAATCTTCTTAAGGGGCCCGTGTATGGACTTATTCACTGACAGACTCACTTGTTCTGAGCTCCAGTGCTGAGACAGCATATTGAAAGATGACAGGGACATATGAAGAGGAACCGAATTATTTGGCTTCAGGACAATGGCTGAAGGGGCAGCTTCCTCCCCAACAGAAGTGCTGGCAGAAGCCATTGTTTCTTTAATGAGCTATCCCCTCTCCCAGCATGCAGATGCAGGCGACCACCATATCTGAGACTCCATCGACCTAGCTAACACTGGTTCCTCTGCCCTGGAGATTCCGAGACCTGGCCCCACCCAACTTGTGGGCCCACACAAGCCACTTCCAATGACTATTCCATAAAAAATATCTGCCTTATCCCATGCTGCAGATTTTTCTAAAAGCTCTCAAAAGTTCACAATACCCAAACAAGCAGCATCTGGCCTCAGACATGCTCTGTACCACTTGCTGAGCAATCCTAAGCCCAGCATTAGCGGCAGCCAGACTCGGTTCACAGCTTGACCTCATGAGGCACTACTAAGCCTAGCATGAGTGACAGCCATCTGCAGATTGCTTGATGACTCTCGCCAGGTGGCTCCAGGCAGGGCACAGGTTGAGGCCGAACTTGGTCTGCAGTGGGCCCACCCAGAAGGCATTGGGTCAGCACTCCCAGTGCACAGATTCAGACTAAGCCAGGGCACCACCCAGGGCTGCATGCAAGGACAACATACCCAAAGGGAAGACTGGGCATGCACCAGAGCCCTGCTAAAGCAAATCCTGCACTATAGAGTCAGGCCCCCACCAACCAGTCCTAGCAACCAATCTGCACGAGGGTCAACCTCTCTCATTGATGTGCAAACAGCAACTAAGGCTCAAGTACAACAGGAGGACACACACAGCCCATATAAGGGACACACCTGAAACATCTGGCTCAGGTGACTAGGGAAGACTGTGCCACTGGGCCACATGGGAGACCTACTACATAATACCATTCTGCTAAGACAAGGAGATATAGGAGCCCTACCTAATACATAGAAACAAACACAAGTAGGTAGCCTAAATGGAGAGACAAAAAAAACACAAAAAAACATGTCCAGCATGAAAGAACAGAACAAAGCTCCAAAAAAGAATTAAGCAAAATGGAGGTAAGCAATATACCAGATGCATAGTTCAAAACTCTGGTTATAAGGATGCTCAATGAACTTAGAAGAAGACTAGATGTACTCAAGGGGAACTTTAATAAAGAGATAGAAAGCATAAAAGTGGAGATAAAAAAAAAACATTAAAAAGAACCAGTCAGGAATGAAGAATACAATAACTGAAATGAAGAATACCTTAGGAGGAATCAACAGTAAATTAGATGAAGCACGGGACTGATTTGGATGATAATGCAGCAGAAAACACCCAATCAGAACAACAACAAAAACAAAAATAATCCAAAAAAAATTTAAGACTAGTCTAAGGGGCCTCTGGGACAACATTGAGCATACTAACACTTGCTTCATAGGGATACATGAAGGAGGAGAGAGCGAGTGAGTGAGCAAGGGATTGAAAAACTTTTTGAAGAAATAATGATGAGAAACTTCCCTACCCTGGTGAAAGAAATAGATGTACAAGCCCAGGAAGCGTAGAGAGTCCCAAACAAGATAAACCCAAAGAGGCCCACACCAAGACACATTATCATTAAAATGCCAGTTTAAATACAAAGAGAGAATCTTAAAAGCAGCAAGAGAAAAGCAATTAGTTACTTACAAGGGAGCACCCATAAGACTGGAAATTGATTTCACAACGGACACTTTGAAGGCCAGAAGGAACTGGCATGAAATATTCAAAGAGATGAAAAGCAAGGATCTACAACAAAAATTACTCTACCCAGCAAAACTATAATTTAGAATCGAAGGATAGATAAAGAGCTTCCCAGACAAGAAAAAGCCAAAGGAGTTGATCACCACCAAGAAGCAAGTATTACAAGAAATGTTAGGGGGAGGAGGAAGAGGAGGAGAAGGAGGAGGAGGAGGAGAAGGAGGAGGAGAAGGAGGAGGAGGAAGAAGAAGAAGAAGAAGAAGAAGAAGAAGAAAAGAAGAAGAAGAAGAAGAAGAAGAAGAAGAAGAAGAAGAAGAAGAAGAAGAAGAAGAAGAAGAAGAAGAAGAAGAAGAAGAAGAAGAAGGATCAAAGACAGGAATAATAAAATGGCAATAACTGTATATATATCATCGATTAATTTAAATGTAAATGAAGTAAATGCTTCAATCAAAATACGGGGTGGCCAAATGGATAAGAAAATAAAACCTTTACATATACTGCCTATAAGAGACTCACTTCAAATTGAAAGGCACACACAGACTGAAAGTAAAGGGATTGAAAAAGATATTTCATAAAAATAAAAACAAATGAACAAAAAAAACTGGGATAGAAATACTTATACCAGACAAAATAGACTTTAAAACAAAGGCTATAACAAGAGACAAAGCAGGACTCAGTAATCCTACTTCTGGGTCTTTATTCAAAGAAACCCAAAACGATATTTGAAGGGACATGAGAATCCATATATTCATTGCAGCATTATTTACAATAGTCAAGATATGGATGCAACATAGCTGTCCATTGATGGATAAATAGATAAAGAAAAGGTGGTGCATATATACAATGGAATATTACTCGGCCATAAAAATAGAATAAAATCTTCCCTTCTGCAGCAACATGGATGGACCTAGGGGTTATTGTGCTGAGTGGAGTAAGTCAGACAGAAAGAGAAATGCCATATGATTTCACTTACATTTGGAATCTAAAGAATCAAATAAACAAACAAACCAGAAACGAACTCATAGATACAGAGAATATTTTGATGGTGGCCAGCTGGGAGTGGAGGTTGAGGGAGGGTACGTGAAAAGGGGGAAGGGATTAAGAAGTATAAATCAGTAGTTAGAAAATAGTTATGGGGATGTAAAGTATAGCATAAGGAATATAGTCAATAATATTGTAATAACTATGTATGGTGTCACATGGGTACTAGGTTCATTGGTGTGATCACTTTATAAGTTATATAAATGTCTAATCACTATGTTGTACACCCCAAAATAATATAATATCATATGCCAACTGTAATTGAAAAACAAAAATAATATTAAAATAAATAAATACAATTCGGTAGTTAAAAAGTAGTCATAGGGTTATAAAGTACAGTATAAGAAATATAGTCAATAATATTATAACTACATATGGCATCAGATGCTTACTAGATTTATATGGGTGATCTCTTTGTAAGTTATACCAATGTCTAATCACCATGTTGTATACCTGAAACTAATATAATATTGTATGTCAACTTTAATTAAAAAATTAAAAAATAAAATTATTTTTTTAAAATCAAAAATATAAATAATAAAATGGCAATAATATCATACTTCCAGCAATTACTTTCAACGTAAATGGATTAAATACTCCAATTAAAAGACATAGGGTAGTTAAATCGATAAGAAAATAAGACCCTCACGTATGCTGCCTACAAGAAACTCACTTCAGATTGAAAAAACACAGACTAAAAGTAAAGAGATGGAAAAAGATATTTCATGAAAATGTAAAAAAAAAGCTAGGGTAGCGATATTTATACCAGACAATTGTACTTTAAAACAAAGGCTATAGTAAGAGACAAGAAAAGAACCAGTAATCCCACTTCTGAGTATTTATCTGAACAAACTAAAAACACAACTTTGAAGAGACCTGTGCATCCATATGTTCATTGCAGCATTATTTACCATAACCAAGATATGGAGGCAACCTGAGTGTTCATCAATAGATGAATAGATAAAGAAAGGTTACGTGTGTGTGTGTGTGTGTGTGTGTGTGTGTGTGCGTGTGTACACACAGTGGAATATTACTCAGCCATAAAAAAAAGAACATACTCCAACCATCTGCAACAACATGGATAGTCCTGGAGCTTATTGTGCTGAATGGAGTAAGTCAGACAGAGAAAGAAACACAAACAATCCCATCAAAAATGGGCAGAGGAAATGAACAGACACTACTCCCTAGAGGGCATACAAATGGCCGACAAATATATGAAAAGATGCTCTACTGTTAGAGAAATGCAAATCAAAATCACAATGAGATATCATCTCATACCTTTTAGAATAGCTATAATCAACGGAACAAGTAATAACAAGTGTTGGAGAGGATGAGATGCCATATGATTTCATTTGTATATGGAATCTAAAGAAAAAAAATAAACAAAGAAAACAGAAACAAATTCATAGATGGAGAACATTTTGATAGTTGGCATATGGGAGGGGTAGGTAAAAATGTTGAAGAGATTAAGAAGTACAAATTGGTAGTTACAAAATAGTCATGGGGATGTAAGGTATACCCTCGGGCAGTGATCCCCAACCTTTTTGGCATCAGGGACCAGTGCTCCTATGAGAATCTAATGCCTGATGATCTGAGGTGGAGCTGAGGTGGTGATGCTAGTGCTGGGGAGCGGCTGCAAATACCGATGAAGCTTCACTCACAAGGCTACTGCTCACCTCTTGCTGTGGGGCCTGGTTCCTAACAGACCACAGACCAGTACCAGTCTGCAGCCTAAGGAATATAATCAATAATATTGTAATAACTACCTATGATGTCAGATGGGTACTAGATTTATAGAGTGATCACTTTGTAAGTTATATAAATTTCTAATCATGTTGCATACCTGAAACTAATATAATATTGTATGCAACTATAATTGAAAAATAAACATATATATTAAAAAATGGAAGCTTATGGATAACAATTAACATTGTTAAAATGTCCATAGTACCCAAAGCAATCTATACTTTCAATGCAATCCCTATGAAAATACTAAGGGCATTTTTCACATAACTAGAACAAATAAACTAAAATTCACATGGAACCATAAAACGCCTCGAATAGCCACAGCAATCTTGAGAAAGAACAAAGTTGCAGTTTTTATTCTACTTGATATCAAACTATACTACAAGGTTATAGTAATCAAAACAGCATGGTACTGGCATAAAAAGAGACACTCATGTTGCATACCTGAAACTAATATAATATTGTATGCAACTATAATTGAAAAATAAACATATATATTAAAAAATGGAAGCTTATGGATAACAATTAACATTGTTAAAATGTCCATAGTACCCAAAGCAATCTATACTTTCAATGCAATCCCTATGAAAATACTAAGGGCATTTTTCACATAACTAGAACAAATAATCTAAAATTCACATGGAACCATAAAACGCCTCGAATAGCCACAGCAATCTTGAGAAAGAACAAAGTTGCAGTTTTTATTCTACTTGATATCAAACTATACTACAAGGTTATAGTAATCAAAACAGCATGGTACTGGCATAAAAAGAGACACATAAATCAATGGAACAGAATAGAGAACCCATAAATAAATCCACACTTATATGAGCATTTACTCTACAGTAAAGGAGGCAAGAATACAAAATGGGATAAAGACAGTTTTTTCAGTAAAATGGTGTTGGGAAAACTGAACAGACACATGCAAAAAAATGAAACTGGACCACCTTGTTACACCATATATAAGAATAAACTCAAATGGATTAAAGACTTAAATGTTAAAACGTGAAACCATAAAACTTCTAGAAGAAAACATAGTCAGTAAACCCTCTGACTCCTAGCAATATATTTTTTTCTGCTATATCTCCTCAGGCAAGGCAAAGAAAAGAAAAATAAACAAATGGGACTACATCAGACTAAAGAGGTTTTGCACAGCAAAGGAAACTGTCAACAAAACCAAAAGACATCTTATTGAATGGGAGAAGATATATGCCAATGATAAATCCAATAATGAGTTATATCCAAAATTTATAAAGAACTCATACAACTGAACGACATCAAAAAAATCCAATTAAAATATAGGCAAAGGTGGAGGGGTGGCTCCATAGTGCAGTGGTTGGCACATCTGCTTTGCACTCAGAAAGTCCTGGGTTCACGCCCCAGGTGGAGCCATGGACCATGCCCTGGGTGCACCAGGCTCCAGGGGCGCTGCGAGCATGTGGGAGGGGGCGCCCTGCCGTCAGGGTTCTTGAGGGGAGACGGTGACGTCTGTGGGTCAGGGGTGGTAGTAGGGGGGTGGATTAAAGAAGGGAAAAAAATAAGCAAAGGACCTGGATAGACATTTCTCCAAAGAGGACATGCAGATGGCCAATAGACATATAAAAATATGCTCAATATCACTAATCATCTAAGAAATGCAAACTAAAACCACAATGAGATGTCACCTCACACCTGTCAGAATTGCTGTCATCAATAAAACAAAGAACGAATGTTGGCAAGGATGTGGAGAAAAGGGAACTCTCGTGCAATGTTTGTGAGAACGTAAATTGGTGCATCCATTATGGAAAACAATTTGAAGTTTCCACAAAAATTTTTAAATAGAACTACCTTATGATCCAACAGTTTTATTTCTTTGGTATTTGTCCAAAGAAAACAAAACATTATTTCAAAAAGATGTATTACCCCTATGTTCACTGCAGCATTATTTACAATAGCCAAGATATGGAAGCAAACTAAGTGCCCATCAATAGACGATTAGATAAAGATGGGGTGGTACATTTATACAATGGAATATTACTTGGCCATAAAAAAAGAATGAAATCTTACCATTTGTGACAACATGGATGAACCCAGAGGGTATTATGCTAAGTGAAATAAATAAAACAGAGAATGGCAAATACCATATGAATGCACTTATACGTGGAACCTAAAGAACAAAATAAATGAACATACAAAACAGAAACAGACTCAGATACAGAGAACATTTTGATGACTGCCAGATGGGATGGGAGTTGGAGACTTGGATGAAAAAGGTGAAGGAATTAAGAAGTACAAATTGGTAGGTACAAAAGAGTCATGGTATGTAAAGTATAGCATAAAGAATATACTCAATAATATTGCAATAATTATGTATAGTACCAGATGGGTACTAGAATTATTGAGGGGAGGGAATCGCTTTGTATATTATATAAATGTCTAACCACTATGCTGAATGGTCTAGTAGTTACCAGGGGGGAGGAGGAAAAGGGGAAGGAGAAAAAAGTAAAAAATAAAGTGTTAAAAATAAAAATAAATAAATAAAAATAAACAAATAAATAAATAACTAAAAAGAAAAAAGAAAAAAATTCAAACTTTCAGAAGCATTTTAAGTGTAGTATAGTGAACTGTTGCTCTTCAAGTAGATTCATTAATGATTAATATTTTGTTGCATTGACATGCTACACCTCTCTCTCTCTCTCTCTACACTCATGCATGCACACATGCATATTATTATCATTATTGTTGTTTTTGCTGTGCCATTTGGGAATAAAGTATAGATATCCTGAACTTTTGTCCCTGGATACTTCCCTTTGAATCTCCTGGGGACAGGTACACTCTCTTTGATAAATATAGTTAAATTATCAGATGTGAGAGTTTTAACATAGAAACAATATTATTATCTAGTATGCAGAGAGTACATATTCAAATTTTATCAATGATATGTTTATAGTAATTTCTTTCAATACAAGATAACATACTGTATATAATTCTCATGCCTCTCCTAAGCTAGCTGCTTTTGACCATTTTGGTTCTGTTACCTTACCAGACCTCTTATTCAAAAACGATAAGACCATCTTTCCCAGCCTCACCTGTCTTAGACAATTCAGATTGGTTATAACAGCCCCAGGAACCATTCCATTCCATAAATAGGGTCCAAGAACTGAAGAGTCATCCTTCTGTAGTATTTTATAATCTTCCCTGTGGGAGAGACAGTGCGGGTGATGAATTTACTTAAAAGGGGACACTGCCCACAGTGACAGTGAGGTCCACCTACAGTATCTGGGAGTAGTTAAATTCAACCCTCAAGCTGAGCCCCATCCCCAGGTGAGCTGGGCCACCTTGTCTACACTCACCTTACAACTGGCAGCTTCAAATAGAAGTAAGCTAAATTATTCCCCCAGACTGAATACTCTAATAGAGAATAACAATTAGGAGGCTGACAATCCCTTTACAAAGCAGTCATCTCAGATATAATAACCATGACGCTAGTTCATGTAGCACACCACACCATCTGAATATTCACTGTACAGAAGAGAAAAAGAACCCTTAAAATTGACCCTTATAAATCTGGGGTATCACCTCCCTAGAGTAGCCATAGCAAATAGAGTGTGCCCTGGACAGTGTGTGCTAAGTAAAAGCTGGTACAACTTTATTAAAAACTTATTTTTGCAACCAGACATCTCCAGTTTCATATATCTAACTGCTTAGGTATTTCCAACTTAACAACCCCAAACATAATTCTTGAATTTTATTCTCCCTAAAGCCTATTCTTTCTCCAGTTTCCCGCATCTTCGTAGGTAGAACTCTCATCCATGCAGTTTTTAAACCCAAAAATCTCAGGGAATGCCTCTATTCTCATGGCTTTGTTTATCATCTACATGCTGATCTTTGTCAAATTCATAACTCCAATTGTGAAAAGTCAAAATTTAGTCATAACATTTCACATTGCGTTTAGCAAATATTATTGGGCAGTAGAATCTGGCTTCCAAAAAAACACTTTGCATTAACCATGGTGCATTTGTCAAAACTAAGAAACTATCACTGGTACTATACTATTAACTAAACTACAGATTTTACTTGTATTTCATGTTTTTCCACTAATATCCTTCTTTCATTCCAGGATCCAATACAGGATAACACTTAGTTGACATGTCTCCCTAGTCTTCTCCAGACTGTGACAATTTCTCAGTAATTCCTTGTTTTTCATGACCTCAAGTGTTTTGAAGAGTACAGGTCACACATTTCATAGAACATCCCTTAATCTGATGTTTTCTCATGATAACATTGAGGTTATAAAGTTTTTGAAGAATGTGAAGTGCCCTTTCCATTGCATTATATCAGGGAATACATGATATAACAGCATTAAGAATGAATCAACTACAATTCTAATCAACAGCACAGATAAAGCTCACAAAAAAAAGAAGCTCTACACGACATAATTCTCAGTGGATAACTCCACGATCTCTAGCTGATTGTGTACTTAGAATTTATTTTTCTACATTTTTAGCTAGATTTCCATGTATTTTCAAACAATATAGGTAGTTATAATAACGGTAACATCCCTTTATTTCAGTTTTATAGCTATTTCTTATCAAATATATTGGAATCAGATATAGTAAGATATGTTTGAATGCTCTGAAACTGGATCTTAATAATTTTTAAAATCTTAATGGCAAGAAGAGAGAAAATGCCTATTTTAAAGTTGGAAGCAATTTTCTCCTGTTTTTCTAAGAGTGGATGCAAAGTTCTTATTTAGGGCAAGTATTTGGATGGTATGGTAGCCAGCTTCTAAGATAAACCCAATGATTCCTGACTCCTGATATTCAAACCCTTGTGTAGGACTCCCCACATTAGAACAAGGTTGATATGTGTGATCAATAGAATATGGAAGAAGTGTTGGTGCATCAGTTCTGAAATAAGGTTATAAAATATATTGGCCTGGAATTCTGGTCTAGATGGCAGACTAGATAAATGCTGTGCTTGTCCTCTCTCACGACCCCATTAAAATTACAACTAAGCTACAGAACAACCATCATTGAATGTAATTGCAAAATAAAAATGAAGAAAAAATTTTAAAAAGCCACCGTGTTGTACATTGAAATACATGCAATTTTAATTTGTCAGTTATACCTGAGTAAAGCTGGAAAAGGAAATAAAAACACAGCAATGCGCGCGTGCACACACACACATCCACATACACACACACACACATACAGACAATTTAGACTTTCTGATACTACCTTTCCTAAAAATAACTTGGAAAAAGTGTATCAATTTCTACTCTCACTAGTAGGCTGTAAGACAACTGACTTAATTGTAACTTCAGAAGCAATTTCGTTCTGAGCAACCTCAGGCTTACTCGCTCACATGGAACTCATTTCCTGACATATCAATACTAACAAACGGAGAACACCAATTCTGACAGTTACCCCAGATCCCTCCATGTTTTTATCCAGCTCTTCTTCCCTTCCTGAACCAAGTTTTCCTGGCTTTCTAAGCCAGCCTTTTTTTTTTTTTCTTTTCTTTTATAGAAGTCTTGCTGAGCAGAGTCCTAAAACTAAAGACATACAGTAGAAGCCACCTTGAGACTGGTTGGGAGGGGGGGACGCAGAGATGCAAATTGGGCTGATCTCACAACTATGTGTGGCAATCAAGCCCCAAACTGGTCTCCCCAGCCCAAGTTTCCAGTGCCAGGAAAAGGAATCCCCACAATTTCTGGCTGAGAAAATCAGTGAAGATTGTGGCAGAGTGAGACGGAGGGCTATGGGAGTCACAACAAGAGTTTTTTTGTTTTGTTTTGTTTTGTTTTGTTTTGTTTTGTTTTAAAACAAGAAAAAAAGGAGGTGGCTCCGTTGTGCAATGGATAGTGCATTGGACTTCTAAAACAAGTAATAAAAATAATTTAATCACAAGAAAATATATTAATTTAAATAAATCTAAAACTCAACAAAAAACACCCAAACTGCATACCAGTACGTCTGAGCATGTGATCTGTGCATAAGAGCTACAACAGGTCGGAAACCCAGGTTTTGGGGAGTGGACTGAGAGAAACAAAGAGGTTGCCTCACACAGCCACAGGAGCTCCCTGTAGGAGGAGGGAGAGAGGTCAAGGTGCGGTGACTTCCCTGAAGAGCCCTGTCTGGGAGAGTTGTGAGTTTTCCGCAGCCGGAGACAGGGCCCAGTCATCAGGGCAAAAAGCAGAGAAATGGGGACAGCAGAAAAGCGGGGATGGCAGAGAAAAAACAGTTGATTTTTAACAGCTGCAGTTGCAAAAGCAAGGCTGAGCCACAGACTCCATCTCCAACCCAAAGGACCCTTTCCCCCATAATCTCCGAGACTAAACACCGTGGAGCCCCATGGGAATCTGAGCAAGCACTACCGAAACTGTCGCTAACACTGACAGGAATTGAGACTGAGGGAAGCAAGCGTGATTAAATATCTATAAGGGAAAAAAAGACATTAAAACATTATAAAAGCAAAGATCCAAGAGGCTTAGTCGCCACCTACTGGAAACCCAAGAAAAAAAGGAGGTGGCTCCGTTGTGCAATGGATAGTGCATTGGACTTCTAAAACAAGTAATAAAAATAATTTAATCACAAGAAAATATATTAATTTAAATCACTATATTAACATATTAAAGAAGGAACTAACTTTATCATCTCAATAAATACAGAAAAATAATCATAAAATTCAATCCCTTTCCTTAACTAGGAAAGATTTTCTTGGCAAATAAGAGTATAATGGAGCTTCTTTATGCTGATAGAGTATCTACCAAAAAACAAAAATAATCGGCAAACCGTATTTTTAGTGGTGAAGCATTAGAAACATTCCTTTTAAATTTAGGAAGAAGTGAAGAGCGTATGCTATTGAATTCCTATTTAACATTTTATTGAAAGTTATAGCAACAGTAATAAAAACAAGAAAAAAGTTGTGGATTGGAAAATAAGAAACACAACTGCCACTCTTCATAGATAACATAATTGCCTATGTAAAAATCCAAAAGAATTTACGAACTATTTGGAATAAGAAAGGCTGCTGGATATAATATCAATATCCAAAACTTGATACACAGTAATGGCGAATTAGAAAACAGGATTTTTTAAAAAATGACTTACAGATCTGGGAGAAAGTTGCCCCTCCAGCCCTCTCCCCAAAGCCAGACAGCTCAGTTCCTCCTTGTTTGTCCCTGGCACCTCCTGAGCTGCTGCCCAGTGTTGGATACTGAACAAACCCTCGCCTTTCATACACCCACCACCAGCAAGGAAGATAATGAGAAACCCATTGTCAGATAGAGAACTTCCCAGTTTTAGAGGAACACGTGGCAAAACAGTAAGAAGTGACAGCCTCCCTTCAGCCAGTTGTGTCCTTCTGACTAAAGCCAGACAGCAGAAATTGTGGGTACATATAACTTCAACAACGTAGACAAGAAGCACTGGGAGATAGCACATTAAAAGGTAGAAGGAAGAAAAAGACTTACAAAAGTGATAAGTTGTTATTGCTTAAACTAACTCATGCCTCAGATCTTTTGCTTTTGTCTCTCCTCTATCTAGAATGCTATTACTTCTACTTTTGCAGATCAACATCCAATTCATCCTTCAATGTCCAGTTCAGGTGGATATTTAATAATATCTTCCTTAACCACCTTAGTTGAAAATGACTTTTTTCCTCTAAAGTACTATACCTCTACTTTCTACCACTATTAAGATGCTGACTTTATACTAGCAGTAATTTGATTTATTCAATTTGTCATCTTTCACTAGATCATAGTCTCCTGGAAGACAAGACAGGAATTGTGCATTGTTCTTTATGTCTCACAGAACATAGCATATTGTCTTATACACAATAGGTTTTTATAATGTTTATAAAATAAATTAATAAGTCACTCAATAAATAATTGACTTTACAGCTTATAAATCCATCTCTCTTGAATTTATAAATCCATTGCTAGATGTTTCTGGAGTTTCTGGTCCTTCCAGGATGAAGCATAGCTCTTGTGATAAAGTGGTGCCAGCCAGCCTTGAGGCCCAACCTGTTGCCAGCTTTTCTTATTTCTTTCAGTAAGCATAGTGAGCATTTAAGTTAATTCCTGATGACTATGAAAACTCAGTACCAGTAGAACCATTTGTTTAAAAAACATTCCATTGCATTGTATGAAATAAAAACAAATCGATGACAACCCAAAACCGGCTCTTCACAGAGCTACTTTATTTGAGGAGATTGCCACAGCTGTTCTCTGCCTGTCTCAGATATGGTTGCTCCTGTAGCCTATTTTGTTAACCATTCACTATTCTAATCACAAATAGTTGGACTAAGCACCATCATAATTAATTGCAAGGCAGACAGCTGTGCTGGCCTCAGGACTCTACTGCCTCTGAAGCAGCTTGTTTGAATTCTATCCAGTACAGGTGCCCTATGCCCAGTGTGACCAATCCAACATGATCAAATGCTGTCTCTATGAAAAAGAAAGCTGAGAGGCAGAGTTCCAAGCAATATTTAGTGATAATCATAGTTGATTATGAAACTGGGAGCATCTCCCAAAGCTGAGAGAATTGGGGCCTGGAGTGAGTGTATAGTTACTGTTTTATGTTTCTGTGTAGTCTTAAACATACATGACTGTCATTATTCAGTAATCAGCTCTTCCTTGTAACTCTAAAAAACTTGAGCAGCAGAATCTGTGCAAACAGTCAGCCCTTTTGCATTCTTTCCCCTTTAAATATCATCCATCCTCCACCTCTTTACCCCAAACTCATCTTTCTCTTAGTTTTGCTCTTGACTCACCTTTATCTATGTCCACTGAAATATATTATTTCACAAAACAGAAAAACCAGAGGGAAGGCAGAATTTTATTTGGTTAATACTCTCCAAGTTCTCTAGTATTTCAGTGATGTCATAAAAGCCTTGGGATCTTTCCAACTCTATGTTCTGCCATCCTCAGTGTAAGCTTTGTCCTTGGACTTGTAGCAAGATGGCTGCAATGGTTCCAAATATAACATCTAGAAGATGTAGAGAAACCATGTTTTCATATGCATTTCTTTTGGGAATGAGCAAACTTTTCTCAGAAGCCAGTACTCTCTTTATACACAATTGACCAGAATCAGGTCATGTGACCATCCCTAACCCAAACACCAATAGTTCCCCTTAGACCAATAGTTCTCACATTTTAGCATGCATCAGAATCACTTGGAGAACATATTTTAAAACACAAAGTGCTTGGCACTACCCACAGAGTTTTTGTTTAGTAGGTCTGGGGTGTGGCCCAGGAATTTGCATTTACAACATGTTACTAGGTGACACTGATGCTGCTGATCTGAGGACCAAACTTTGAGAGCCACATGCCTATGTGGGGAAGAATGAGCCCCTGATGAAAATTCGTGTTTCATTAAAAAGAAAAAGAAAGAATCAATGCTGAGATGCCAACCCAGAACGTCTACTAAAATTAAAAACTAAAGCTTTATTCTACTTTTCCTGATTCTTAAAGGAGCAACAAGACATAGTACGAAGCTATAGATGGAGATGACAGGAACATCATCATTCTGCTCTCCAAGTTCTGTAGTCTTCAAGGTTTGTTCACTCTCCCCTTTAAAACCTGGCTACTATAATTTGAACCTATACATTCCATAATTGCAATTAGACTAGTATTTTATTTGGTTCATTATCACAAGTTTTTCCCTTTATTGAAGGTTTGGAACAACAAAGAAGATTTATAACACTTAGAAGAAAAGCTTAAAATTGTATTGTAGACAATGTGGCTTCTAGAGTCCATATGGCACCCCTGCATAGGCAATTCCTAGTATCCTTTTCTCTTATTAGTCACCAGCCCACTACCATGGTGTTGAGCCAGCATACCTGTCTTCTTTGGAAATGATCTTGACCATATACTCTAAACTCTGGTGTATCCCTTCCCCCTACACACCTGAGAAGAAAGAGAATTTTTTTTTACCCCTCACTTTCATGTCATAATCATCAGAAAATTTGAAGGGACACAAGCTTGTATAAAGATAACTGGCAACTTTTTACATTATTGTGCAAATGTGTTTAGCCTCACATTGTCCCAAACTTCTCCATTCCAAAATAGGATTCTGGCTTTCTTTTGTATAGTGAAACTATCTATCTCTATTAACTATCTCTATTAACTATTGCTGTGTAAAGAATTATTTCCAAATTTAGAAAATTAAAATAAATATTACTCACAGATTCTGTGCATCAGGAATTCAAGAGTGGCTTAGATGAGTCCTTCTGGTTTACAGTATCTCATGAAGTTGCAGTCAAGCTCTCAGCTGGGGCTTCACCTGGTCTCATTTGAAATCTTGCCTGGGAGAGCATCTGCCTCTAAGCTCACAAATGTGGTTGCTAGTTAGTTCCTCACTGGCCATTTCCTTGCTGTAGGATGCCTAGGTGTTTTCTTCAAATGCAGCTGGCTTGCCCTAGTGTGAATGATCCAAGATATATTAGCAAGAACAAGAGAGAACTCAAGATGGAGGCCATTATACAATTTTTAATTTTTTTTAATTTTTATATTTTTATTTTTCTCAATTACACTTGACAAATAATAATATATTAGTTTTAGGTATGAAACACAGTGATTAGACATTTATATAACTTATGAAGTGATCACCCTTAAATCCAGGACCCATCTGACACCATACATATTTATTACAATACTACTGACTATATTCTCTGTGCTCTACTATACATTCCCATGACAATTTTGTACTATCAATTTGTACTTCTTAATCCCCTCCCCCTTCATACATTTCCCCATCCTCCAATCTGTCAACCATCAAAGTGCTCTCTGTATCTATGAGCTTGTTATTGTTGTTTGTTTATCCTGTTCTCTAGATTCCACATATGACATTTGTCTTTCTCTGGCTTACTCCACTCAGCACAATAGGTCCATCCATGTTGTTACAGAAGGGAAGATTTTATTTTTTTTATGGCTGAGTAATACTCCATTGTGTATATGTACCACAACTTCTTTATTCAGACTTTTAAATAATTTTCTTTTTAATTTTTAATTATGGCAAAATCCATATAACAGAAAATTTATTGTCTTAATCATTTTTAATTGTATAATTCTGTAGTGTTAAGTACATTCACGTTGTTGTGCAACCAATCTCCAGAACACTTTTTGTTTTGGAATAACAAAATCTTATGCTCATTAAACAACAACTCTCCATTACCCTTTTCCCCAATATCTTGAATTCTACTTTTTGTCTTTATAAATTGACTACTCTATGTATCTGATATAAGTGGAATCATACAGTATTTGTCTTTTTGTGACTGCTTTATTTCACTTAGCATGATGTCCTCAGGGATTATCCATGACTGTAATATATGACAGAATGTCCTTCCTTTACAAGGCTGAATAATATTCCATTATATGTATATATCACATCTTATTTATCCATTCATCTGTTAATGGATATTTGGGTTGCTTCTAACTCTTAACTATTGTGAAAAATACTACCATGAACATGGGTGCACATATATCTTTCCAAGACCCTGTTTTCAATTATCTTAGGTATATATTCAGAAGTGGAATTAATGAATCATATGATCATATGCTTATTTCATTTTTAATTATTTGAGGAACCACCATAATGTTAGACTCAGAAGCTGTACCATTTTGCATTCTCACTAATAGTGCACAAGAGCTTCAATTTTTTCATATTCTTTTCAACACTTGTTTTATTTTCTGTTTTGCTTTTGATATTGGTCATCCTAGTGGGTGTGAGATGGCATCGCAAAGTGGTTCTGATTTACATTTCTTAATGATTGGTGATGTTTAGCATCTTTTTAATGTGCTTATTAACCATTTGTATATTGTGGGAGCACAAGAAATTTTTCCCTCCCACCTTCTAAGTTCTTCTAGGAGGCTAATAATTAAATTTAACAGAGACAGATTAATAAGAGAAAATGTTCAAAGTTTATTACAGTTGTACATTTGAGGATGCCATAAGATATTAGACTTAATGATGCTTTGAGCAGTTGAGGTTTAAATTCCATTTTGGGCAAAGGAAAAGGGAGGCAAGATGTAGGCTTTCAAAGGGAAAGCAGGTAATTCACAGT
>NW_006443567.1:4680866-4686744 GCF_000325575.1 Pteropus alecto
TTTATTCTTTTCTGGCTTTATTGAAATATAATAAACAATTAGTTGCTCGTATTTACATTGTACAATTCAATGAGTTTTTTTCGATTATAGTTGGTATACAATAATATATTAGTTTCAGTTATACAGCATAGTGATTAGAAATCTATATAATTCACAAAGTGATCACCTCACTTCCCTCTTAGTACCCCTCTAGTGATCACCCCACTAGTACCCCTCTTCCCCCTTACATATTTATTATAACATCATAACTATTTTTCTTACTCTACACTCTACATCTCCATGTATATTTTGTAACTATTCATTTGTACTTCTTAATCCCATTGCCCTTTTTCACCATCCCCCAAACCCCTCCATCTAGTAGCCTTTAAAATATTCTCTGTATCTATGAGGTTATTTTTGTTTGTTTTTTTGTTGTTGTTCTTTATTTTGTTCTTTAGATTCCGTGTGTACGTGAAATCATGTGGTATGTGTCTTTATCTGACTTACTTCATTCAGTGCAATACCCTCTAGGTCCATCAAGGCAATATCATTTTCCATCCCCTTCCTTTTAGTCTGTGTGTGTCTTTTAATCTGAAGTGAATCTCTTGTAGGCAGCATATCTAGGGGCCTTGTATTCTTATCTATTCAGCCACTTTATCTTTTGGTTGGAGCATTAAATTCTTTTCCATTTGAGGTACTTGTTGATAAATATGTAGTTATTACTATTCTTTATTCCTGTTTTTGATACATGTTTTTTCTTCTTAAAGAAGTCCTTCCAACATTTCCTGGAGTACTGGCTTTGTGTTGATAAATACCTTTAGCTTATTTTTGCCTTGAAAGCTTTTTATCTGTTCTTCGATTCTAAATGATAGCTTTGCTGGATAAAGTATTTTGGGTTGTAGATCCTGTGTTTTCATCATGTTGAATATTTTGTGTCAAGCCCTTCTGTCTTGCAAAGTTTCTTTTTGAGAAATCAGCTGCCAGTCTTACAAGTGCTCTCCTGTAGGTAACTAATTACTTTTCTCTTGATACTTTTAAGATTCTATCTTTGTATTTAACTTTTGGCATTTTAATGATGACGTGTCTTCGTGTGGGCCTCTTTGGGTTCTTCTTTCTTGGGACATTCTGAGTTTCCTGGGTTGTATGTCTATTTCCTTCACCAGGTTAGGGAAGTTTTCCATCATTATTTCTTCAAAAAGCTCTTCAAATTATTTTTTTTTCCTTCAGGTACCCCTATTACATGGATATTTTTACATTTAATTGTGTCCCATAGGCTCCTTAAATTATTATTATAGTCTTGGCTCCTTTTTGTTTTTGCTGTTCTGATTGAGTTTCCTTAGCTTCCCTATCCCCTATATTGGTGGTTTTATCCTCTTCTTTATCCATTTTGTTGATTCCGTCTAATATACTTTTCATCTCAGATAATGTGTTCTTCATTTCTGATTGGTTCCCTTTTATAATTTATATTTCCATTACTGTTTATAACTTTGTTAAAGTTCTCATGGAGTTCATCTACTCTTCCCCTAAGTTCATTGAGCACCTTTATAACTAATATTTTGAACTCTGCATCTGTTAGATTGCTTGACTCCATTATTCCTGGACCTCTGGTCTGTTCTGTTATATGGTTTCTGCTTCTTTGCCTTCCAATTTTGGCTGCCTTTCTGTGTCTGTTTTTATGTAGTAGGCGAAGTCCCTAAGTCTCCTGTCTTATTTGCATGGCTTTGTGTAGTAGGTTTCCAGTGGCACAGTCCTGAGAGGGATGATTCAGCTGCAGACCAAGTTTACCCCAGACTGTGCCCCTTCGAGGCCACCTGTTAAGATTCAGCAAACAATTCACAGATGCTGTGCTTATAGTTGCCTCAAGAGGCAATGCCAGAAACCGTGGTCAGCTGCCACAAGTGTGAGTCTTGGCGTTGCTCAGCAAGGAGCACCTGACCTGCTGAGGACACAACTAGATTTGGCTTGGGTGGGTCTGTGACTTGGGGGAGGTGGAGTTTCAGGTAATCCTCTGGGAGGAGTGATCTCTGTTATCTGGATTGATGACATCTCAGCTATGGCAGCATTATGTCAGCACAGTGAAAGGGTGGAGATCTCAACAGAGGAATGATGGATACTGCCAGCAATTTTCCCAGGAGAGAGCCTCGCCTCTGCCCTTACTCCAACAACTCAGTGTCCCCCTGTAAGTCTCCGGTGCCCCCAAGCAGCCAACTGGGTGCTGGCACTTAGAATGAGCAGGTCCGTCACCACAAAAGTCCGCTCACAAACACGACCCTCTAAAGAGGCATCTGCAGCTGCCGGCTGCCACTGCTGGCTGCTACTGCCATAGCCTCTGTCTCACTTAGTTGCTGGGGACCGGGAAGCCTAGAGTCTTTGCCACCTCCTACTTTCTACCACTGCAGAGTGATTTCTTATTTCTCTCCCTAGTTGTAGGGCTTCTGTTCATCTAGGTCCCAGACATCTCTGCTTGTTGTTTGCTCCGTGTTTCTGTCACAACTTTGATTTGGTCACAAGAGGGATGAACAAAGCCTCTATCATCTATGCCATGTTTTCTGCCTCTCTTTTGTTGCTGTTCTAATTGAATGTTTTCTGTCTTATCTTTTAAATTGCTGATTTGATACTCTGCTTCATCTAATCTACTGTTAATCCCTCCTAAGGTAGTCTTCATTTAGATGATTGTATTCTTCATTTCTGACTGGTCGGTTTTTATGTTTCTACCTCTTTGTTAAAGTTCTCACCGACTTAATCTACTTTTCCTCTAAGTATTCTTATAACAAGTATTTTGAACTCTGCATCTTGTACATTGTCTCTACTTTTAGTTCTTTTTCTGGAGCTTTGTTTTGTTCTTTCATGTGGGACATGTGTCTTTGTCTTCCTATTTTGGTTGCCTACTTGTGTTTGTTTCTATGTGATAGGTAGGGCTGTTATGTTTCCCAGTCTTAGTAGAGTGGTCTTATGTAGTAGGTATGCTGTGGATCCCAGTGGCACAGTCTTCTCTGGTCACCTGAACCAGGTGCTCCAGGTATGTCCCTTTTATGGGTTATGTGTGTCCTCCTGTTATAGTTGAGCCTGGTTGTTGTTTGCTCATCAATGGGAGGGATTGACTCTTGGGCTGATTGGTTGTGATGACTGGCCATTATCAGTGGAGGAGCTGTTATACAGAAGCTGACCCTTCAAAGTAGGATTCACTTTAGCAGAGCTCTGTTGCATGCCCTGTCTGCCCTTTGGTTGTGTCATTCTCAGATTTGACCTGGGGTGGTGCTCCAACTCAGATCAAAGGCAACCACTGGGCATGCAGGGCAC
Source organism: Pteropus alecto (assembly GCF_000325575.1). NCBI lineage: Eukaryota > Metazoa > Chordata > Mammalia > Chiroptera > Pteropodidae > Pteropus > Pteropus alecto. Next base: position 4,684,146 of record NW_006443567.1, read on the forward strand.
AGTCTCCTGGGAGCGGCCCAGCTGCATGCCAAGTTCAGCAGCAGCCTGCTCTCTGCTCAGGGTCACCTGGTATGAGCCAGCAAGCAATCTGCAGATGGCTAGCACTCATGCTGGGTTTGGAAGTGCTTCAAGAGACCAAGCCATGAACCAGGCCAGATGCCACTTGTGCCAGGCTTGGGGCTGCTCAGCAAGAGATGCAGAGCACACTGAGACCAGGTGCTGCTTGTTTAGTTTTTATATACCTTTGAGAGATTTTCTGCATTAGAAGTGGCTTCAGTGGTCCTTCAAGTTGGGAGGGGTAGAGTCTCAGGGAATCACCTGGGCAGAGTGACCAGTGTTAGCTACTGTGATGGAGACTCAGAAATGACACCCACCTGGGTCTACAAGTTGGGCAGGAAAGGCTCAACAAAGTTACAATGGCTTTTGTCAGCACTTCTGTCTGAGAGGAAGCTCTTCTTTCAGACCTTGCCCCAACACCAGACAATTCAGTTCTTCCCTGTATGTTCCTGACACGTTTTGAGCTGCTGCCCCAGTGCTGGAGCTCAGAGCTAGTGAGTCCATCAGTGGTAAGTTCCCATGTGCAGGCCCTTTAAGAAGAACATTTGCTCGTTCTATCTATCATATAGACTCAATGGACAGATAAAGAGTTTCCCAGATAAGAAAAAGTTAAAGGAGTTCATCAACATCAAAACAATATTACAAGAAATGCTAAAGGGTCTTCTTTAAGAAGAAGAAAAAAAGATTAAAATATGAATAATTAAATGGCAATAGCTACATATCTATCAACGATTACTTTAAATGTAAATGGATTAAATGTTCTAATCAAAAGACAGGGTGACTAAATGGATAAGAAAGACCTTTACGTACATTGCCTGCAAGAGACTCACTTCATATCGAAAAACATAAAAATTGAAAGTAAAGGGATGAAAAAAGATTTTTCATGAAAATGGAAACAAACAAAAAAAGCTGGAGTAGCAATATTTATACCAGACAAAATAGACTTTAAAACAACACTATAACAAGAGATGAAAAAGGACCCAGTAATCCTGCTTCTAGGTATTTATCCAAAGAAACCGAAGACACTACTTCAAAAGGACATGTACATCCATGTCTTCATTGCAGCATCATTTACAATAGCCAAGATAGGTAATCAAACTGGGTGCGATCAATGGATAAATTGATAAAGAAGAAGTGATACATATATACAATGGAATATTACTCGGCCATAAAAAAGAATGAAATCTTACCATCTGCAACAATGTAGATGGACCTACGGAGTATTGTGCTGAGTGGAGTAAGTCAGTCAGAGAAAGATTAATGCCATATGACTTCACTTATATGTGGAATCTAAAGAACAAAATAAAGGAACAAACAAAACAGAAATAAATTCATAGAGAACACACCGAAGGTTGCCAGATGGGAGGCGGGGTGGGATGGGTGAAAAAGAGGAAGAGATTAAGAAGTACAAATTGGTAGTTACAAAATAGTCACGTGAACATAAAGTATGACATAGGGAATGTACTCAATAATATTTAATAATTACATATGGTGTCAGATCAGTACTAGATTTATCAGGGTGATCACATCATAAGTTATATAAATGTCTAATCAGTAAGTTGTACCACCAAAACTAATATAATATTGTATCACAACTATAATTGAAAAATAAAAAATATATATTTAAAAAAATATTGATTCTCCCCCATTCTCTATACAGGTTTCCCCCAGTATCTGAAATTAAAACATTCATATAAAAACTTTTATAAGCCAAAATGGTATAAGATAAAGAAGCAATTAGCATTAATTTATCTGAAAAATTTTTTGAGTGTCCCAAGACCCAAAACTCAACACATGCGCACTGTCTTTATTTTGTTCCCTATGATTAAAACACTTAGTTGTGTCTGGTTTTATGCTGAGTGAAACACCTTTATGAGGTTTTTCAGATATCATAGGACACATCTTGCTATTGAAAGCACAAAATAAATGGAAATAAAGCACATATGCTCATAGACACATGCTCACAAAACTATGGCAGCTGATGCTGAGATCTGAGTGTCATTCCTAGGAATGGAGCTTGGAGGTGCTACTCTCGCTGTTTGGTGTGCATGTTGCCTCTAACATGGCTCATTGTAAGACAAACACTGAATGCTATTTTTGCTTTTTTATCTTTTTTTTTTTTTGTAAAAGTTAAAATCCTCTTTGGATTTACTACCATTAGCAAAAGCAGGTACTAATGTAGGTCTTACTTAAAAGTGAAGTGGATTAATGTGAACTTTTGAAAAGTATGTGATATCTGTACTATCCCTATTTAGAATTCTTATTGGATGTATGTTGGATCTCCCCATTCTATCTTCTATGTCTTTTTAAAAATCAATTTTATTAAGGTATAATTAACATAATCAGAATGAACACATTTTATGTATATGATCCTATGAGCTATAACAAGTGTTTATATTAATATAATCTTTATGATGGTCAACATATAGATCATTCACATTACTCTACAAAGTTCTATGTGCTCATTTCCAGATATATCTCTTATTTTCATCCGTAGGCACTGAATGACATGTTTTCTGTCATTATTGATTAACTTTTATAA
>NW_006443567.1:4686845-4689360 GCF_000325575.1 Pteropus alecto
ATTTATTATTATATTTTTGGTGACATTGGCATTGGTTAATGAAATCCAGTAAGTTACAGGTATACACTTTAACAGTAAGGCATATATTTATTGCATTGTGTGTTTACCGCCCATAGTTAGACTTCTTTCTGTCACCACATATTCGAACCCTTTCACCCCATCTACCTCCCTCCTCCCCACCACATCTCCACCGTCTGGTAACCACTAGATTATTGTCCATGTCCATGAGTCCCTGTTTGTTACTCCTGTTTATTTGTTGCTTTTAGGTTTATATCCCACATGTATGTGATATCATGTAATTTTCAACTTTTTCTGTCTGGCTTATTTTGCTTAGCATGATTATCTCGAGGTAAATCATGTTGTCAAAAATGCAGTATTTCATCTGTCCTTATGGCTGAGTAATATTTCATTGTATATATGTACCACAGCTTCTTGATTCAATCATCTATCGTAGGTCACTTTGGTTGCTTCAATGTCATGGCCACTGTGAATAATGCTGCTATGAACTTTGGTGTGCAAATATCCTTTTGGATGTGTGTTTTCAAGTCTTTGAGGTAAATACTCTGTAAAGGGATTGCTGGATCATATGGTAGATCAATTCTTAGTTTTTTGAGGACCCTCCATACTGTTTTCCAAAGTGGCTGTACCAATTTGCAGTCCCACCAGCAGTTGGTGAGGGTTCCTTTTTCTCCACATCCTCTCCAACACTTATTATTACTTGTCCTGGTGATAACAGCTATTCTAACAAGTGTGAGATGGTATCTCATTGTGGTTTTGATTTGCATTTCCCTAATAGCTAGTGATGATGAGCATCTTTTCATATGTTTGTTGGCCATTTGTATGGGAAAAGTGTTTGTTCATGTCCCCTATCCATTTTTTTTTATTGGATTGTTTGGGTTTTTTGTTGTTGTTATTGAATTATATGAGTTCTATGTATATTTTGGATATTGGGCCCTTATTAAAGGTATTGCTTGCAAATATATTTTCAAATTCAGATGGTTGTCTCTTTACCTTGCTGATGGTTTCCTTGTTGTAGTTTGATGTAATCCCATTCATTTATTTTTGCTTTTACTCTCCTTACCTTTGAGGTCAAATTCATAAAATCCTCTTTAAGTCCAAGGTCCATGAGTTCCTATGTTTTATTCTAGGCACTTTCTTGTTTCAGGTCTTATATTCAGGTCCTGAATCCATTTTGAGTTAATTTTGGTGTGTGGTGATAGACAAAAAAATTTAGTTTCATTCTTTTGCAGATGGCTTTCTAGTTTTCCAACCACCATTTATTAAAGAGGCTTTCTTTTCTCCACTGTATGTTTTTGGCCCTTTTGTAGAAAATTATTTGCCCATATAAACATGAGTTTCCTTCTAGACTCTGGATTCTGTTTCACTGGTGCATGTGTCTGTTTTACTGCCAATACCATAACATTTTGATTATTGTTGCTTTGTAGTATAATTTAAATTTGGGCAGAGTGAGGCCTCCAGATGAATTCTATTTTCTAAGGATGGCTTTAGAGAGTTGGGGTCTTTTGTGCTTCCCTACAAAACTGATGATATTTTGTTCTATTTCTGTAAAAAATGTCGATGAGATTTGGATCGGGATTGCATTAAATCTGTATAATGCTTTAGATAATAAGGTTATTTTAATTATGTTGTTTCTTTCAATCCAAGAACAAGGAATATCTTTCCATTTCTATGTGTTTTCTTCAATTTCTTTTAATAGAGTCTTATAGTTTTCATTATATAGGTCCTTCACTTGTTTCCTTAGATTTATTCCTAGGTATTTTATTCTTTGATGCAATTGCAATAGGGATTATTTTTTTTCCACTTCTTTTTCTGACACTTCATTACTAGAATATTGGAACGCTATGGATTCTTGAACATTGATTTTGTATCCAGAAACTTTATTGTATTTGCTTATTGTTTCTAGTAGTGTTCTTGTGGAGTCTTTAGGGTTTTCTATATAGAGAATCATGGCATCCACAAATAGTGACAGTCTGTCTTCTTCGTTTCCTATTTGGATGCCTTTTATATCTTTCTCTTGTTCGATTGCACTCACTAGGACCTCCAATGTTATATTGAATAGCAGTGGCGGTAGTGGACAGACTTGCCTTGTTCCTGATTTTAGAGGGAAGATTTTTAGTTTTTCACCATTAAGAATAGTGTTGGCTGAGGGTTTGTCATATATGGCCTTTATTATGTTAAGGTACTTCTATACTGATTTTGTAAAGTGTTTTGATCATAAAGAGATGCTGTATCTTGTTAAGGCTTTTTCTGCATCTATTGATATGATCATACGATTCTTATTTTTTAATTTGTTTATGTGGTGTATCACATTAATCAATTTGTGTATGTTGAACCATCCCTGTGCCCCTGGGATGAAGCCCACTTTATCGTAGCATATAATCTTTTTAATATGTTGCTGTATTCGGTTCACTAGTATCTTATTTAGGATTTTTGCATCTGTGTTCATGAGAGATATTAGTCTGTAGTTTCCTTTTTTTGTGTTATCCTTACCGGG
>NW_006443567.1:4689988-4695500 GCF_000325575.1 Pteropus alecto
ATATAAACATTCCCCTTTGTGAATTCGGATCTTTGAATCTTCTCCTTTTCTGTCATTGTTGTCTCAATTTATCCCTATGTATGCGAAACATTCATTACTATCTTGCTATTGCAAATCTCTTCTTATTGCTTAAGCTTATAATGCCCTGATCTTAGTAAGATTTGCACTCCTCTGCTTCTACCTGCCTGCGAGTCTCTTCACTCATAGTTATCTATTTTTTTGTCATTTTGTTTTATGTGAGATGACCCCTTTCAGTATTTCCTGTAGTGCAGGCCTCACAGTGGAGAAATCCCTCAATTTTTGTATGTCTGGAAATGTCTCTATTTCTTCTTCATATGTAAAGGAGTGCTTAGCTGGATACATTATTCTTGGCTGGTAGTTCCTTTCACTTAATCATTTGATATTTGATTCCACTCCTTTCTGGCTTGTAAAGTTTGTGCTGAGATGTCCTATGATAGTCTAATGGAATTTACAGGTTACCAGCTTCTTTTCCTTGGCTGCCCTGAGAATTCTGTCTTTGTCATTGATTTTTGATAATTTTAATACAAATTGAATTGGAGAAGGCCTTTCAGGGTTGAGATAATTGGGCATTCTGTTGACTTCTTGAATTCCAAGCTTGAGCTTATTCCTTAGGTTTGAGAAATTCTCATCAACTATTTGTTTAAAATGCTTACTGGTCCCTGCTTCTTTTCCTCCCCTTTGAGGAAGCCCATTATTCTTGCTTCCTCTCCTGATGGTATCGGCTAGTTCTTGTATTCCTCTTTCATTATTTTTCATTCTTCAGTTTTTGTGTTCTTCATTCTGATTTATTTCTAGATTTCTGTCTTCGATATCACTGATCCTATTCTTCATTTTTCGACTCTATTTCTCAAGCTTAGTATTTTATTTTTCAACTCTTGCAGTGTGTTGTTTATCTCCAGAATTTCTATTTGGATCCCTGAACAGCCCTACCTGAGACAACTGTGAGCTCCAGGCGGCCGGCCAGCGGCAGGGCCCAGTCATCAAAGCAGAAAGCAGAGAAACAGAACAGCAGGGAAACAACAGTTGATTTTTTACTGGCCACGGTTGCAAAACCCAGGCTGAGTTACAGCCCTCAACCCCCAATCCAGAGGGCCCCCTCCCCATATCCTCCGAGATCAAACACTGCGGAGCCCAAGGGGAATCTGAAAACACTACAAAAACTGTCGCTAACACTGACAAGGACTGACACTGAGAGTGGCAAGCATGGTTAAATATCTACAAGAAATTTTAAAAAAGCATTATTAAGTCTTTATATAAAGTAGAGATCCAAGAGTCTAGGATGAAACCTACTGAAAACCAGAAGAAATACACCATCTTAGCAACAGACCAAAGAGAGACCTTTATATAATAAATCTTCTTCCTAAAAAAAGCAGAATGCATTTCCATTAATGCTCAGGTGGAGAAATAGTTCATTAAACACCATGAACAACCAAGGTGACAAGACATCTCAGAAAGAAAGAGAAAAATCTCCAGAAAATAAGCTTAAAGACATAGAAATATGCAACTTAAATGACAGAGAATTCAGGATGGTACTTCTGAAAAAACTGAGTTCTGAAATGAGTCATATCAACAATTTCAGAAATTGAAAAAACAACTAGATGAGCAAAATGAGTTCTTAAGCAATGAGATTGAAACTTTGAAAAAGAACAGATTAGACCTTCTGGAGATAAAACACACACACACACACACACACGCACACACAGCAAGAGTTGAAAATGAAAAAGCAAGTTTGGGAAACAGAGTCAACCAAATCGAGGAAACGATTAGAATATTGAAGACAAAAATCTAGAAATAAATCAGAAGGAAGAAGAGAGAAACCGAAGAATGGAAAATAATAAAAGAGAAATACAAGAACTAACTGATACTATCAGGAGAGGAAACATAAGAATAATGGGCATTATTGAAGGTGAGGAAACGTAGCAGGGACTAGAAAGCATTTTTAGACAAATAATTGATGAAAATTTCCCAAATCAAAGGAATGAGCTGGAGCTTGGAATTCAAGAAATGAACAGAACACAAAATTATCTCAACCCAAAAAAGCCTTCACAAAGACACATTGTATTAAAATTATCAAAAATTAATGACAAGGACGGAATTCTCAGGACAGCCAGGGAGAAGAAGATGTTAACTTTTAAAGGAAAACCCATTAGATTATTGTTGGACTTCTCAGCACAAACCTTACAAGCCAGAGAGGTGTAGAATCAAATATGAAAACTATTAAATGAAAAGAACTACCAGGCAAGAATAATGTATCCAGCTAAGCTCTTCTTTATATATAAAAAGAGAAATAAAGACCTTTCCAGACATACAAAAAATGAGTGAATTCTCCACTATGAGGCTTGCACTACAGAAAATTCTAAAAGAGGTCAACTCACCTAAAACAAAATGACAGAAAAAATAAATAATTAGGAGTAAGGCAACTATTAGACAAATAGAAGCAGAGGAGTGCAAACCTTACTAAGAATAGGGCATCATAAGCTTAAACAATAAGAAGAGAATTGCTATAGTAAGATAGTAATTAACATTCAGCATACATAAAGACAAATTGAGATAACAATGACTGAAAAGGGGAAGACTCAAAGATCCAAATTCCCAACAGGGAATGGAGGTAAGGCACATGTAGAAGAAAATGGACAATTGTATATATAGAACTATCTTTTACATATTCATAATGATAACCACACACCAAAAATTCAGAACTGAAGTACATAACAAAAAATAAAGCAGAAGCAGAAGCAGAAGCAGAAGCAGAAGCAGAAGCAGAAGCAGAAGCAGAAGCAGAAGCAGAAGCAGAAGCAGAAGCAGAAGCAGAAGCAGAAGCAGAAGCAGAAGCAGAAGCAGAAGCAGAAGCAGAAGCAGAAGCAGAAGCAGAAGCAGAAGCAGAAGCAGAAGCAGAAGCAGAAGCAGAAGCAGAAGCAGAAGCAGAAGCAGAAGCAGAAGCAGAAGCAGAAGCAGAAGCAGAAGCAGAAGCAGAAGCAGAAGCAGAAGCAGAAGCAGAAGCAGAAGCAGAAGCAGAAGCAGAAGCAGAAGCAGAAGCAGAAGCAGAAGCAGAAGCAGAAGCAGAAGCAGAAGCAGAAGCAGAAGCAGAAGCAGAAGCAGAAGCAGAAGCAGAACAAAAAATAAAATGATTATAATAAAATCTCATATTTCAATAATCACCCTAAATAGAAATAGATTTAACTCACCAATAAGAAGGCACAGAGTTGCAGAATGGATACACACACGCACACACACACACACAAACTCAACCATATGCTGCCTCCAGGAGACATATCTCAGCTCCAAATATAAATATAGGCTCAAAGTGAAAGAGTGGAAAATTATATATCAGGCAAATGGCATTCAGAGAAATGCAGGAGTAGAATATTAATATCAAACAAAATAAGTTTTAAAATAAAAAAGGTTAAAAAATACTGAGGGACATTTCATAATGATAGAGGGAATCATGAACCAAGAAAACATAACACCTAATAATATCTATGCTCCCAAACAGGGAGCCCAGAAATATATAAGACAATTACTAACAGAACTAAAGTGAGAAACAGACCAAAACACTATCATAGCAGGAGACTTGAATACCCTACTGTAAGATAAGGACAGATTTTACAAACAGAAAATCAATAAGAAAATAACATCCTTAGATGACACATTAGACCAACTGGACATAACTGACATTTACAGAGCCTTTCATCCCAAAACAGTTGCTTATACATTCTTCTCTAGTGCACATGGAACAGTCTCAAGAATCGACCACATACTGGGACACAGAGATAGCCTCAACAAATATATATGGAGTTGAAATCATACCAACCGTATTCTCTGATCATAATGTTTTGAAACTAGAGATTAACTGCAAAAAGAAAGCAGAAAGAACAACAAATACATGGACATTAAACAACATGCTACTGAAGAATCACTGGGTCAGAGAAGAAAAAACGAGATATCAAGAGATACATAGAAATGAATGATAATGATATTGCAACATATCAAAACTTTTGAGACACAGCAAAAGCAGTCATAAGAGGAAAGTTGAATTGATTGCAGCCCTATTAAAAAAGAGTGAGCCCAAATGAACAACTTAACGCTTCATCTTTAGAAACTAGAAAAGGAAGAAATGAAGCCTAAAATCAGCAGATGGAAAGAAATAATCAAAATTAGAGCAGAAATAAATGAAATAAAAAAAAACATAGAAAATACAAATGCAACAAAGAGCTGGTTCTTTGAGAAGGTCAATAAAATTGACAAACCCCTGGCTAGACTCACTAAAGGAAAAAGAGAAAGGACACAAATAAACAAAATCAGGGGGAAATTGTGACAGACACTGCAGAAATACAAAGGATCATACAGGAATCCTATGAAAAACTATATAAAACCAAATAATAACCTAGAAGAAATGGACCAGTACTTAGAAAAATACAACCTTCCTAGACGGAATCAAGAACTGGAAAGCCTAAATAGACCAATCAGCGGTATGGAAATTGAAACAATCATCAAAAACCTACCAAAAAGTACAAGTCCTGGACCAGATGGCTTCACCAGTGAATTCTACTGAACAGTCAAAGAAGATTTAATACCTATTCTCTTCTAACTCTTCCAAAAAAATCAGAGGTGCCAATACTTCCCAACTCATTTTGTGAGGCCAATATTACCGATACCAAAACGTGGTAAAGATAACACAAAAAAAGAATACTACAGACAAATATCTCTCATGAACAAAGTTGCAAAAATCTTAAATAAGATACTAGCGAACCAAATACAGCAACATATTCAAAAGATTATACACCACGATCAAGTGGGCTTCATCCCTGGCACAGGGATGATTCAACATCTGCAAATAAATTCATGTGATCCACCACATAAACAAATGAAAAAAAAAAGAATTATATGATCATATCAATAGATGCAGAACAAGACTTTGACAAGATACAGCATCCATTTATGATCAAAACACTTAACAAAATCGGTACAGAAGGAAAGTACATTAACATTATAAAGGTCAACTATGACAAACCCTCAGCCAACATTATACTTAATGGTGAAAAGCTAAAACCCTTCCCTCTAAGATCAAGAACAAGGCAAGGCTGTCCACTATTGGCACTGCTATTCGATAGAACATTGGAGGACCTAGCAAGTGCAAATAGTCAAGAGAAAGATATAAAAGGCATTCAAATAGGAAACGAAGAAGTCAGACTGTAACTGTTTGTGGATGACATGATTCTCTATATAGGAAACCTTACAGACTCTACAAGAACACTACTAGAAACAATAAGCAAATACAGTAAAGTTTCTGGATACAAAATAAATGTTCAAAAATCCATAGCGTTCCCATATACTAATAATAAAGTGTCAGAAAAAGAAGTGGAAAAAATAATTCCTTTTGCAATTGTGACAAAAAGAATAAAATACCTAGGAATAAATCTAATGAAACATGTGAAGGACCTATATAATGAAAACTACAAGACCCTATTAAAAGAAATTGAAGAAGATACAA
>NW_006443567.1:4696543-4715843 GCF_000325575.1 Pteropus alecto
CCCTTTGCTGGATATTTTTAGCAAAGACTTGAAAACATATTCGAAAAGATATTTGCACACCACTGTTCATAGCAGAATTATTCATTGTGGTCTAAGTGTCTTAAGATAGACGACTGAATAAAGATGGTTGGGTACAGATATACAAGTGAATATTACTCAGCCATAAGAAGAGATGAAATACTGCCTTTTGCGACAACATGGATAAACCTCGAATTAATCATGCTAAGCTAAATAAGCCAGACAGAAAAAGTTGAAAATCACATGATATCACTTACATGTGGGATATAAACCTAAAAGCAACAAATGAACAGGACGAACGGAGACTTAGGGACATGGACAATGGACTATTGTTTACTAGAGGGTAAGGGGTGGAGGAGGAGGGGAGAGGTGGATGGGGTAAAGGAGTCAAATATAGGGAAGTAGGGGGAGGGTTAAGTGGGTAAAGGGGATCAAATATATGGTAACTGAAGGAAATTGGGCTATGGGTGCTAAACACACAATAGAATATATAGATGTCAATTATATATAATGTATATATAATGTACACCTGAAAATTATATAATTCTATTAAGCAATGTTACCCCAATAAACTTAATAAAAGAAATAAAATAAAAATAAAAAAGATGAGAGGAATCAAATGCATTTCTAAGATTTTTGGCCTGAAAAACTTGAAAAGTGGAGTTCTCTCCTCCCAAAATGGGGAAAGACTGGAGAAAGAACAGGTTTAGGTATATGGACAAGCAAGAGATGTCAAGTAGGCATCTCGATATACAAGTATTAGCTTCAAGTGAGAGGCTGAGGCTAGTGGTGTAAACTGTGCCTCAGTTTCTACATGTATGAAATATGGAGGTTAATTGAATCTGTCTCACAGAGTTTTGCATTAAATTAGATCACATATGAAAAATGCTTGCCGCAGTGATTGGAACAGAGAAAGCATTCAATAAACAATAGCTATTATTATAAAACGATAGCTATTATTATAAAACTGGAAGGAGAATTCATGCCAGACTTTGGGACAAGAGTCTTTGATCATTGTCTAAGGAACTAAACTGTGTTCTGAAAGCAACGAAGAACAAATGAAGGTTGTTGAGCAGGAAAGTAACAACATCAAAGTGGTAAAACATTGCAGAGGGGTAAAGGAGAATGAGTATTAAGAATAGGCTGCTTGATTTAATGGCAAAAAAAGTCACTAGAAACCTCAAAAGGATGGTCAGTGGTAAGGAAGCACTGTTTCATAGTACAAGGGGATCAACAAGTAACTTGTAGGTGAGGAATTAGAAGTAAAATAAAAAAAAATGAAAGCAAGTTAAAGAAATGTCCAAATGAAATAAAGTTTGAGAGGTTAGCTTTGAGGTCAGCTAACCTAATAGCTAATCTCTCCAAATCCTTGCCCTGGGGTGTTACTACTTCTAAGCCCTTTGAGTGAATAGAGCTAGGAAATGCATATATACATATGAATTTATACTGATGTTTCTTACTCAAACTTAATGTTAGAGGGCTTTCTTTTATCTTACTTTATACTTACATCTCTTTTCCTGTACCATGAAAACCTTGGTTCCTAGTAGCATTAATTCATTTACTTATTTGCTTTATCTTATATGCAGAAATATAATGTACTCTTTTTTTTTTTTTTTGAGGAAAGTCAACCCTTGGTTGACCTCACATATTACAAGGACCTTGTCAGTTTACAATCCCTTATTTCTTTTATTTTTTATGCCTACAGCACCTGGTCTTCCTAGGTTGTCTCCCATCCAAGTACTAACCAAGCTTGAACCTGCTTAGCTTCCGAGATCAGACGGGATTGGGCTTGTTTAGGGTAGCATGGCCATAGACAATAAATTGACCAAGTAAAATTACTTTGCAGTTCTTTTATCCTTAAAACATACCTACTAATGATGTATATAGTCAGAGAACTGTGTTAAAACTTTTTAAAGAAATTGAAAATTTTTTTGTTAAAAATGTAATATATAGTTATGTTCATTTGTTTCTATGTGTATTAAATTTTAAGATGTGATTTTTAAATCTATTTTTATTGAATATGTAATATGTAAAACATTTACATGTTAAAAAGTCAAAAGTATCTAAAATGTTACCATTAGAGAAGTTTTTCTTCTATTCCTATCCTCTATACTCAGTTTCCACTAACCCCCATAGATTTTATCTTATCCTTTCTCTATTTGTTTTTATAAGGAAAAAATATACACAATAATTCATATGTACATTCTTATTTCTTACACAAAATGTAGCATGCCACATTTTGCGCATTTCCTTATACATTTAATAATACCTAATATATCTTTGGGAATTACATCCTATCAGTTTATAGACTATGTCTCATTCTTATATACAGCTGTTTGCACCCTGCTGTACTCCATATCTTAAAATTCTTTATCTTTTCCATGGTACCTAGCACTATCTCAGGGTGATAGCAGATAAATTACAAATATTTTGTGGTTGGCTAAACAAAATAATAATGGTCTAAATTGCAGCATAATCTACTATGATTAGACTTAAAGAACATTCTATAGTAAAATTAAGTTCCTTAAAATTGCATAAAGGGGTTGTAGAAAATCTTTTCCTAAGGATCTGAGGAAAAACAGGGTGGGGATGGGGTGGGCAGAAGTCTAGATTAAGGTATATAGCTGGTCAAGCAACTATTGTAACAAAACTCATTACCAAAAAATTTTAGAAGCTGAAAAAATTAGAATACTACTCCAATATTAAAAGATTTTTTGAAATACCACTACAGAGTTAAAATGTTCACCTATCTGAGAATATTTCCTTCACAATGATACTACCAAGATGTAATTTAGTAGTGAATTTCCTTAACATCCTGAAATCCTGTAATGATAGGTCATAATTGAGCTCTGTTTTTTCCCTCACTTGTAGACTTTAGCACAAACTGTGCCTTTTCTTTGCTTGTAGTTATCAGCAAGTTTAATTTTTTTTTTAATGTAGGAAAGCATATGTGTTCACTGACAAGCTTTTCTGCTGAATGTTAAAAGAATCTAGTTCACATTAAGACTTTAACATATGCCCTGATGCTAGGGCACCTTTTAACTGTCCTCAAAAATTTTATTTAAATTTTTGTGCCTTGATTAAAGTGTTTCATGTTCTACCAACCCAGTATTGCCAAAGAATACCTTGTTTTTCAAAGTGCGATTGGGAATATCTACTTTAAAGCCTTGCTACTTAAAGTGTGGTCCAGGGACCATCATCATCATCATTACCTGGGAGCTTGTTAGACATGTATAATCTCTGGCCTCCACTCCAGAAATATCAAGTCAGAATCTGTACTTTACCAAGATTTTCCAGGTGATTTGTGTTGTACATTAGAGACTGAGAAGCATTAATGTAATATTTGCATGAGAGAATTGAACAGATAAAGAGAAATATCCTAACAAATCAGCAAGTGGATGGAGGGATTGAGGGAAGATAATGATTGAGTGGAGTCACTGTGTAAAGTGATGGGGGGAGGGAATACTAAAGAAAGATTATTTACATGGTACCCAAACCAGAAGTTTGGTTCTGCCAAAAAGCCAAAGAGGTTTGTAAAGTCCCTCTTACTGCAACCAAAGGAAGTGAGGAGGCATGGAAAAAAAAAAGTGATACAGATAACATTGTGGAAGATGGACAATATCAGAAAATCAGAGCTCCAGTCCTGCTGGCAGAATCATTGTAATTGGGGCACAGATTAGTGATGAAGGAAGGATTATGAATAAGGCACCAATTAAGAGCAGCCAGCAGAGCAGCCAGTAGTATCCAGCTTAGAGAATCTGGCTTCCATCACAGTAGACTCCTTCCCCACCCCCCGATTTACTCTCCAGTAATTGTTAGTCTTATGAAGACCTACACATACCTGATGATAACAGAGATTTTGTGAAACTTTTCTCATTGACACGCAGTCTACAAATTTGCTGTATATCTTCTTGATTAAATAAACCTCTTCCCATAATGACGTCTTAAGAGTACTTGTGCATGTGAGTGTGTATAGGGGGATAAAGTGGAGACAGTCAAATACCTATCTCTAGATCTAGTAGGAAAAATATGCTAGTGAGAAAGTGAGAGAAGAGGGTAAGATATCCCCGAAATTACTACAAGGATCCTCAGTTTATGCTTGATCAAAAGAAGGGTGTGTTACATCCTTAAATTCAGAACTGGAAGGCACCATCGAAACCCCTTGCCTTTCACTTATTACATGTCTTTATGATTTCCAATTCAAGGCCATGAAACCCCCCTCCCCCTCCCCAAGAGTGGGGAGTTGCCAAATTCTGAATTGAATCATCTAAATCTACTATGATTTTTACTCATAGACTACAAAGTTGAGGTTGCCAGTTGCAAGAAAGAATGAGATATTAGGTGATGCTAAGAAATGCAGTACCACCCGAAAACAAAATCAGGCCATGCAGATCCTGTACTACCTTCTATTTTAGCTGGAAAGAGATTTGTTTTCTTCCAATTTTGCAATAATCTGTATTGTCTGAGGCTTTTCCATCCCTCTTCTCCACAGCCCCTTTCAAGTCCTTGTTTAGAATCACAGGGAGGAGGGGAGGCACCTTTCACCTGAATTTTCAATAACCCTATCAAAGAAAAAGAAACCCAAAAGAAATATTAAGACCACCATTTGTGCACATGAAATAGCATGGTGTGTACCCAGTGATTTCTTTTAATAAAGAAACAAGTAAATTAGTTTCACAAAGTAATACTAAAATAGGTTTCCTCCCCGCACAAAACCATGAAGATATTTATATATAATTTATCTTTCTAAGTTGTCATGTGGCAAAAGACCCCTTGCTGTGCAGCAGGCTTCTCTTGCTACTTAGAGAGAATTATGTGATTAAATAGAGACCTAAAAAGTTTTGAACAAGCACTGAAGAAGAAAAGGTTTCCTCTTCAAGCCTTAATGAAGTGAGCTCATTCCTCCTCCAACATCAACTTAGCCTTGTGTAGTTTGTTTTCTCGTGGGTTAATCACTGACCAGAGCCGCAGTGCGGACCACCAGTTTCCAATAAACCATAAAAGGCCGATCAGCAGCCATTGTGCTTTTCTGTAGGGCTTAGCAGACAGCAGCTGAATAAACCTGTTCAAAGTCAGAACAGTCAAGCAGGAGTGCAGAGGCCCAACCAGTGCCTCTGGTGAATCCTGAAAAGCAAATTAATTTATTAGGATATAATTGATAGCATGTGCAAATACACTAGCCAAAGACTCCCCTGTGTTAATTTTGGCATAATTAAATATGGGGCTGTTAATGAATAGTGTTCCAGGAAAGCAACATTATGATAAATATCCAATTATTACTTACTGTATCCTATACTTGCTATGTTATATGCAGGCCAATGCCTCTGCTTTAGGGGTTTAGAGAAAATCCAGAGGGAAAGAAAAGACCTAATAAACTGTGATTCCTCGGAATTAAACTTTAAATAAAGGCTGTTGCAAATAAAATATGCCCAGAAACAGAATTTCTTGAATATGTGGGGAAAGGAAGACATGAAATCTATCAATTATATTTTTATGTAAATGGAGAGTTTTCACATTTGTGAGTCTATTGAAAGCCTCTGTGCAAACGTAGTCTAAACAAGGGTTTCCTTTAAAAAAAAAATCTCCACCTACCAAGGTAAAGACTTTACTAAGAGCTGCTGGGATACTGCAGAACAAACAAACCATCAGCCAATGCACTGCTGGCTGTATGTGGTCCTCTGGCACTGGTTCTCTTTTGTTTCCCTCAAACTTGCTTGGGAAATTACTGCCAAAAACAGTGCTCTCCGTGGGTCAGGACCAGAAATTCAGTGATCTTTCCAGACTCACAACACAGTAATAATAACTCCATCAAGCACTTTCTGATGTGGCCATTGGATGCTGACTCCACAGATTAAAACAAAACAAAACAAAACAAGAAGGGGGAAAGCATTCCCTGCTAGAAATAAGTAAATAACACCTTGCTTGGCTGACTGGGCTTTTGAAGTCACAGTATCAGTATGCAAAAGAAATGTCAAATGTTTAATTGTGCCATTTTCTCCAAAGGATCCTTGAAGCAACCTCTGAAGATGGGAGAGTAGGTCCTCTTTGTGCTTGTAAACAAACATGGCCTCCCACATCATCATATTCTTTCCTAACCCCTGAGGCTGATAGGTGAGGGAAAGGCAGTCACTTTCATTTCCTACATTCATCAACAAGGATTTTCTTCTGAGAAGCTTCAGATTTGTGGAGAGTTCATTGTCACTTAAAGTTATGTTTATCTTCCCAAACAAGAGCCTCTTCTAACACATTTCAACAGCTTGTTGCCAATTGTGTCGTCAAAGGGCTTGGGCTTTCCAAATTATGTGCTGCTGGTTAGTATGTGACATGATCCTAAAGGCAGAGGTAATAGGAGGCTTCCCCCATCTGCTCTGGTCAGTTTCTTTTCCCCAGCTGGCATGTGTGTCATTTCTATTCTCCACACCCTTGGAGTTTCTGACAGCTAAAGCTGCCAGATAAATGATCATCCTAGATACATTTGTGATGCATGATATGCCATAGAAAGCAACCAACATTTGAGTGACCCTTAGTATCACTTTAGATATTAGAATATGGGGGCTCATGTGTGTATCTCCTACATGTTTTCTTTCAGGATCTTGATGAGTTTCCAATTCATTTGAGATTGTTTATTACAGCTTTAAATCAACAGAGTTTGTGTTTCCAAGGCCTGTACAATCACCCTGTGCCAGAGGCCCGACAGTATCATTTGGTCTTCAGATGACAAATAACTATGATAGATGTCCTTCCAAACTAAACAGCACTTTGGAAAAGTAAAACAGAATTTTAATTCAACTGGCAGAGAATTGATTTACATTTTCCAGAGTAATCCAGAGTCAAAAATCTAAGGACAGTTCAGAGAAAAAAAACCTAGGCAATTAAGTGACTTTTAAAGAGAACTGGCCCATGGGAAAACTTTTCAACAGAGAGCACGGACTTATGAATGTAGGAAGGAGAGAAATGTCATCATGGGCAAATCAGACACAGGATCATGAAAAATGTCTATGACTCACCTGACTCACCAACAAACCCCAGCTGAAGCCAACACCAGTGCACAGGACCAAAGACAAACCATGGGGATGGATTATTTACCTGTGTCTCATTACTAGGCAGCTTTCCAGTGGCTACTTTATTCTGGGAAGTCTTGCAATGTAGATGCCTTAAACTTGGGTTTTACATGTAATTTTCTATTTTAGAGCAGTTTATTTCTCTCACCTGCATACCCCATGCGGAAAGCACTGATTGCTTTAATTCTAACATTTGGAGTGAAACCCATTCATGAAACTTGCTGGCTGTGTGATTCAAACGAAGCCTTCTCTTTCCTCTTTTTGTTCTCACAAGAAAATCAATTCACTTGAAGAGCCTCTTAATCCCATTTTTGCAATCAACAATTGCCACTTGTATATCGCTCTAATAGATTAAGAAGTGGGATGATGCGGTTGTCTGGTCTAATTCAACCCTATTCAGGTAGCTGCAGCCCGAGGCACTTTGTAGTGCCAAGTGCAGAGCTCGACAGGAAGACTTTTGCTATCATAATTTCCTGTGGAGCTATGCACTGCCCCCACTGAGGAGCTTGAATTACTTTGAATTAGGCTCGACAACCACAGAGAGTTGAAATCCAGCAAGAAACAATAACCAACTCTTTGAGCATGACTTGCATGGATTATTTTTTTCTTTGCATTAGCTCAGAAAGGAGGAATTTCAAAATGCACATCTATTTAAATGACAGCAACCTGCCATAAATCAAGTGTGAAACAAAAGAAAAAAACAGTTAAAGTGAGAGAGAAGTTGGAATAGAGGAAAAATTAATCAAAACAGTTTTCAAAAACTTCATAGTTTCAGCCTGTGAAAATTTTCAGGCCTACACAATCACCATGACAACCCAGAACAAGCCCATATTGGATAACACATCAGAAAAGTGCTGTTTTGTAAGGAGAAGCCCTCTTCTGTTCATCCTAACTTCAATTCTCACTTCTGAATGCCCTTCAAAATCACAAAAATAAAAATGTAAATATAAAAAGCTACCCAGGTTTCTTTGGTAATCTGGTACAGTCAAATCTTCTATGAATTTAAAATGATCTTATCATGAAGTTCATTCTAAATTCATTCTAAACCTCATGAAGGCATCACCTCAGTTAAGTGGTGTTTGAATCATAAAGCAACTGCTGCAAAGTCTCAGACCCAAGTGAGAAAGAAACAGACATACATTCAATCATTCAACAGTACTAAAAATCATCAAATTAGAAACATGTGGTTAAAATGTATTATTTCCAGAGATGCCAGTTAAAATGTTCTAGGTAGGGAAACTGAGATTTCAGTTCCATCGCCTGTAACTCCTTAATCATTACTGACATGACCCCAAAAAATGAATTAAATCTAAATAAATATAAGTTTCTTTTCTTAAGAGTTCCAATCCCTATTCCTACTCTTACCTTTCTGTGTTCAGAAAATAAAGAGAACAAAGAGGGAGTCCCACTGATTCAAAACTAGCAGAACAGCAAAACAACAGAGCACAACTGTTCTCTCATGCATGACTGGGATTAGGATAAAAGCAGAAAAAGACTTCTGAGAAAAAGAAAACAACAAAAGAAACAGGAGTGCTGACAAAACTTTTTTTTTCTTTCTATTGAGGCAAAAGAGAAAAAAAAAGGACTGCTTTAAAAAAGATAGAAGAAGAAAGATTAACAAACAGAAGTAAAGGCTTTCACCTCCTGTTTTACTTTTAGCCCAAAAGTAAAATAAATGATAACCTAAGATACTTTGGCAATTTTCATACTCAGAGAAGAAGCTCTAATGCTACAAGACCTACTTTTATGTTCTCAGTTTATTATTCTCTTAAATATCTATGATGTAGGACAATGTCTTCTGATAGGAATTTTTCCTGGCACAATTAAGACAGAATGCCTATGAATTCACACATTCTTCCACAGAGGGAATCAGGGGAGGGTAGGAGAGCTTTTGCATTTGGAAATTGCATTCTCAAATTAAACATAATTGTTTTAAAAAGAATGACCCTGAGGTCAACGCCACCAGTGTGGTATCACTGGATGGGTGAGGGAGGGATTCAAAGCTCGGGCAACTGCAAGCTTTGATTCAGGGCTTCTCACAAAGGCTTTCAGATCAGTCATATTCTGCTGTGACTCCCCCAAGCTCTCTCTCCTACAGTTTTTACAGATCCCATTAGACTCTAATGACTAGAGGGCTAAGTAGAGCACCATTTTTTGCAAGTTTTTGACCTACATCTCAAAGATTCTTACCACACTTTAAAATAGAAATTAGGTTTTTTTCCTTATTACAATTTACCATCTTGATTTTTTTAGAAATTCTGTCAGTTCACATAGTAGAATCTTGTTCTTCCAAAACATATTTCAACCACAAAAGAGTCAACAGACATAATGCCTGCTTCTGGGATCCTTAAATAAACAATTCTCACAGAACCTGGAAATTGAACAAAAGAGTTTATGTTTAAGTAGAAGCTTCAATTGTCAGAAGAAAATGGCTTTTATGTACATGATAGAACTGCAGAACAAATATTGGTAAGCCACAGTTGATAATATGAAATTATTTTTACATGTTTAATACAGTATTTTTTCTTTCCTCCCCCCCTAATATACCCAACAAAAATATCTCCTCAAATCTATAAATAGTTTAGGTGTTGTGTGGAACATCTGCTGAGCACCTACTATGTGTCAGACATGTATGTACATCCTCTTTAATGTAATCCTTTCAATAACTCTGTGAGGTCCACATCGGTGTGCCCATTTTTCAGTATAGTATGCTATGCTTCTTCCTTTCCATAATTAATTCAACAAACCCTGAATTAGCATTTACTATGTTCCAGGTAGTATAAGTTGCTAAGGATAAAATGATAATATCAACACAGTCTTTGTCTTCTTGGAGTTTACAATCTAGTTAGGGAAGAAAATATTAAACAATTGGTGACATGAATAATTATTTAGTTATAGTTGTGCTAAGTGCTAAAAAAAAAGCAGGGCACTGTGAGAGCTGAGTAAACTTGGTCTAGGCTGAAGAATGGTGAGACCAATGGGGTAGAGCGACAAGAACTCTTAAGAAGAGGAAGATCAAGTATGAATGGAAAGAAACTAGTGCATTTGAAGAACTACAAGAAGAGTAGTGGGGTGGTGTAGAGAACTAGACCAAGAGTGGTAGAAGATAAGTCAACAGTAGATCATGAAGGGCCTAATTTGTAAACTATTTAAAGATTTTTTTAAAATTTCCAGTTCAACACAATATGAAATGGTTTGAAACAGGTGAGTAATATGATTAGATTGCCATTTTTCACTGACTTCTGTGTGGAGAATTTAATGGAGCATGGTAAGCAGGGTTGCCATGTACAGTTGTGTAGGCTACTCATGCACAAGGAAGTCTTACTGAGGGGCAAGTGGAGGCTGAAATACAGCCTGAGCTCTTCTGGTCAAGTCATAAGCCCAGGATCTGGGCTATGTCTACTCAAAGGGGATTCTTTTTTCTAACTAATACAAAGGCTAATAGTACAGGCTAATAGTGACTCAGAGGGAAAGGAAGGAAATCAATGAGAAGGCTGTTGAAATAGTCCTGGTGTGATAATAAAACAATTGATTCAGGCCTGATCATCAATGGAAGGTTGAAACATTCATGGGGACCTAGACATTTCTGTAATGCCAAAGCATTGCCCAATCGATTTCTTCTTGCAAGAGAGAAGTGTAACTTTACAGTGGAGGGATTGGAATGTTCCAACATGACCTCAGTGATCTATCAATATCTCTAATAATATGACAATCAGACGACTTTATGTGCCTACTGATGGGATGTAATATGAGCATGCAACTTTACCTATGAGGATTATATTTGTTTGCTAGGGTTGCTCTAGTAAAATACCACAAACTGGGTTGTTTAAACAACTAAAATAGATTGTTTTTACAGTTCTAGAGGCTATAAGTCCAAGATCAAGGTGTCAACAGGTTGGGTTACTCCTGAAGTCTTACTCCTTGCCTGTAGATGACCACGTTCTTGCTGTGTTCTCACAGGGTCTTTCCTCTGTGCATGAAGATCCCAGCTATTTCTTTCTGTATATCATAATCTTCTCTTCTTATGAGGACACAAATCATATTAGATTAGAGCCCACCCTAACAGCTTAATTTTAACAAAATAACCTCTTTAAAGGCCCTATCTTCAAATATAGCTACATTCTGAGGTCCTGTGGGTTAGGGTTTCAACATGTGGCTTTTGGAGGGACAGAATTCAGTTCATAACAAAGATTCTTGTCTAAAATATTTTACCTGAATCCAAAGAAACCTTTTAGATTACAGTTTACAGAATGCTGGGGATAGAGAAACAAGTTAAACAATACCATAAGTCAGCAATCATTACAATCCAGAAAAGTAAGACATCGTACAGAATAACTGGCTAGCTCTAAGTTAAAAAAGGTAGGGGTGGTTGGAGGTGCCTAATATTCTATATTTAAATAAATTATAAATGCAACACATAGTCCTTGATGGGATCTTTCTGGTTTGATCATATTTCAAAAGTTTTTTGGGACAACTCGGTAAACTTATATACGAATTGAATATTAGATATTATTAAAAATTATTGGCCATTTGTTAGATGTTATAATTCTATTGTGGTTATGTAGGAAAGTATTTTAAATTTTTAGAGACTTATATTCACATATTTATGTTGGTAATTTGTATTAAAATACTTTACAAAATAGATTAAGCAAGTACTCAAAATATTAAGAATATACTGACACATTAATGGGTGTTCATTATACTAATCTATCTTTCTGAGCGGTTGAAAGTTTCCATAAGAAAATGTTAAACATGAGATTTGCCCTCAATGGGAAAAAGAAAGGCAAAAGTACAGGTAGAGATAATGATAGCTTGAGCCACAGTGACCATAGGGATAGGAGGAAGTAAATGGGTTCAAGTGATTAAATGGGTGAAGAAAATGGACAGAATTTTAAGACTTCTCTGGATGTGGAAGATAAGAGAGGAGGAGGTGTCAGGGATGCCTCCTGGTTGTCTGACTGGGCAATTGAATAGATAGTAGCATATTTACTGAGCTGTATAAGACAGGGAAGAAACTGATTTGAGACTGAAGATATGTTTAGTTGAGGATATGTTCAATTCAATGTATCTTTGAGATGCAAGTGGACATATTCATTCTGAAGGTCAGAGAAATCTGAGGTAGAGATAGAAATGTTAGAATTGTTACCATACAGATAGTAATCAAAACTGGAGGTGTGGAGGAACTGCTTAGGGAGAGGGTATAGAATGAGGAGAAAAACAATAATAAAAATAGAAATAATTGAATTTCCCACTATGAACTAAGTAGAAGAAATTATGGTCAATTCGACATGCATTTATTGAAAACCTATTTATGTGCTAGGTAATGGGCTTACAAAGATGAATAAAACATTGCCTCTGCCCTTGAGGAACTCAATATTTTGTCCAGGAGAACTATGTGAACAGCAACCTGAGAACACATAGAATGTGCTAAGAACACATAGGAGTATGATTAATTTTGCTGAGAACCATCTTAA
The DNA here is from genome assembly GCF_000325575.1 of Pteropus alecto. NCBI lineage: Eukaryota > Metazoa > Chordata > Mammalia > Chiroptera > Pteropodidae > Pteropus > Pteropus alecto. The sequence continues at coordinate 4,709,097 of NW_006443567.1, forward strand.
AAACTAGAAATCCCCAATCAAAAGTAAATTATATCTAGTTATTTGAAAGTTCTGGTTTTGCAGTTGATTTTTAGTAAATTGATTCATAAAATGCTATTAAAACAGCTCACTAAAAATGCTTTCACTAAAATGTGCATAAGTGGGGTTTTCATTCTTACTACCATAAATGTCATTAGTAAACCTAAAAGAATAAAAATTGCATCCACAAAATAAATAAAGTACCTAAAGGAAGCAAGCCTGATTGTTTTACAAGAAATATTCCAAATCAGCACTTTCAAATAGCATATATGGAGCAATTGTCACATGTTAGGCACTTTGTTGGTCATGTTTACACACATTATCTCATTAAATCCTGAAAACAACTAATCTAACACATTGTAATCTCTATTTTGCCAAAGAGACAACCGTGGCTAAGAGAAGTGAAGAATAGGCTTTTCCATAGCACAGCCAGCTAGAAGCCAAGGCTATAAGAAACCCCTTATCATCAAATTTGAACTACACTAGACAAGTATGTTATTTAAAGAAATCCTGTGGCTTTTCTTTTTAAGGAAAGAATAACATTATGTCATTGACCACTCTCATGGTTCCCCATTTTGTAGAGTTTGGGTTTTTATACAGCAAGTTTCCTTTAAGAAATGGCCGCCTACATTTTAGAAGCCTTTCAAGAAATAAATTGTCCCCTGAAATTGCTCTTTACTACTAAAGCTACATGATTAAATAACCCAACACAACTCCTGTTCATGGAAAATGGTGGTTCCAGCAGTGCACAGATTACATATTTAGTAAACTTATTTTAAATTTTCCTCTATTTTTCCCAAATAATTGGCTACTTACTATCTTGTGATTTATGGAATATTACCTTCAAAAAATATATAGTCACCTTGTACATTACATCTAAGCTTTAAAAGGCTATTATTTTAATACCTTCATGATCAGAATTCATGTAACACCATTAAATTCTCTTATACCCTTAAAAATGCTGGATATTCATCAGCTTTAAGAGCACAAGCTATTTTCTCTCTTTCAGGCCATCAAATAACTGTCTAAAGTAGTCTATGGGGTTAATAGGTGAGCAGCATGCACAGAGATAAACACTGATGTGGATATTTTCCATTTCAGTGATGAAGAGTTACTTAAGTGGCTGTCTTGGATTGTACTAATCCTATCTTTGAAATATCATTAAAAAAAAAAGGCATTTTTGAGACTAGACCAGGAGAGCAAAAGTATATAACAAACCTAATTAGAACTATCTGAAGGAAGAGACCAACTTGATCTCAACACTTTCACGAATTTAGGGCTTTCTTCATGTATGATGGAAGGTTCCCACTCATTTAAACAATTTATTTTCTTGTTTTTAATACGCTGATGTCCATCATCACCAACATGCCTCTCTCCACCTTCCTCACATCCTTCCTATTCAATGTATGAGCATCTTTTGAAGGTCTGGGAACATAGGCAGATTTACCATTAAGCTAATGTACTTTAAGTTTCAAGATCTATAACTGGGAGCGGCCTAGCAATGTGTCTACATGGTTATGTTATTATAAAAATTACAAAAGTAAGATATTTTTGTATTATTTTTCTTACAAAGACTTTTCCTCCCAAATAAAAAATACTTTAGGCACCACAAAAACCTCTGGTCAGGAAACTCTGTTAATGAACACTGATCCAAGTTACACAAATGTCTCATCCACTAAAGGCCTTTTCCAAGTCAGCTAGACAGAGGCCGGGTCAAGCCATAAAGGATCCTCTTCATCAAAATATTAAATCTGAAGAGAACCTTGGAAAAAATGCTTAGAAGATATCATCTATAATGATTCTACATTTTCTTAAATCTTCTAATAGTCCCAATATGTTTTGGATTTTAAAAGCCAATCATCGTATGTAACCCTGACTTCCAATAGTGTGAAACTTTTAACTTTTTTTTTTAGAAGAAAACAGAATATTTTTCTTTAAGACTGAAAAAAATGTATCACTAGAATGGAGTACATCCTCCACTAGCCGTTAGACGAGGCTACCCTCTCCTAGAGCAGGGTTCTTTCCTCTGACTTATTTCATACTACTTTGGCATGCCTGTGATACTGAAATGAATAGGAGTGAAGAGAGGAAATTCCACAGCTGCTGAGCTTCCGGTTTTCTACACTTCTGTTTTGAAGCATGATGCTCTTTCCAGAAAGGAACTTGAGTAGCTCATGACATGAATTCCAACATAGATATGTGATCGAAAGGGAGACGAGTATTCTTTTTGCCCTGATTTTATCACCCTTAAACAGGAGGCAGGCTCTGGGAGGCACCAGCTGACATTCATTTGGATATATTCTGAGGCAAATTGTTCCAGGAGTTTTCTCACTGGCCACCAGTTGTCACTTTTATAGCACACACACAGAGACACACAAACTCACAATTATTATTTATCTGGCTGCAAACATCAGATCCTTAATGAAGGAAATTCACTAACTAGCACAGATATAGGAAAGCATAAAATGTTTTTTTTTAAGAATTGAGAATTTGACTATTTGAGCTGACTACGTATCTCTTTATCAGCATATATTTTTTCTGCATTCTCTCTGTCTCTCTCTCTGTCTCTGTCTCTCTGTCTCTCTGTCTCTCTGTCTCTCTGTCTCTCTGTCTCTCTCTCTCTCTCTCTCTCTCTCTCTCTCTCTCTCTTTCTCTCTCTCAAGTTCTTCTCAGCTGTCTATAGCTACCAACTCAGTCTTTAATGGCCAAATGGCATGGGCCCTGGGGATTCAAACATCCCAAGTGTCCAGTTCAGATCTCAAGTCCTAGAAAATTTCTGACTGGGTGGCCCTTCTCTGAGATTTGGCCAAGATTCTTCTAGTTCTTGGCTACATCCTATCTCATATATTATATCTTAAGAGTTTTAAAATACCATATAAAATCACAACAGAAAATGTATAAATTATGAGTTCAGCAGACTTTAACAGAAATACTCTGTATATGATACATCAACAACATGTCTAATTTCACAGCATTGTCTGTAAATTTTTGGCTTTCAGAACATTTTTTCTATTCCTGAGGTGGCAGGAAAACATTATTCAAGAGATAGTGTAGAGTCAGATAAAAGTCAGCCAAATATCTATCCCGCCAATCACATTGCAAAGACCCAAACATGAAGATGACACTAATCACCCTCTTCTTCCAAATGGAATGAGTACTCCAGCCATTATTCACCTTGCAGCAGTTCATTTTTCTCTAATTTCTTTCCCAGAGTTAAGCAAAACACATCCATGACATTCCTTACAGAATTCCAACAGCAGACGGTGCATAAATTATGTCATCATGATAATTTGTTTTCAAATGTACTCTGGAACAACAGACTTTCTCTTTGGCTCTGGGCCCCAAATGACAATTCTTTCTGGGTCCTGTACTAGGAAATGAAGTCCTGTACTAGGAACTTAATTTCTGTCATTAAGTATCTGATATTTACAGATAATAATAATAACGTGTGGGAGATACAAAAGTGACAATGGGTAGTTAATGTGAAAACTCTTTCAAGAGAGAAAGGAACTTATTTTCAGTACTGCCTTCTTATATTTATTTACATATGCTCTAGAAAACTTCAAACCTTAGGGTGAACAGGTATGTGACTTACAGTTGAATAAAATTTGACATTTCTAGATAAAACTGGGCTATTGGCTTTTAGTTAATATTTTTTGTCCTCCCAACAAATATGTATTGAACATTTACTATGAGCCAGGAACTGTGTTAAGCACTGAGAATGCAGTGGTGAAAAATACATATTCTCTGCCCTCAGAGACTTAGATTTTTAGGGACATAGGCATAGAAACAGGCCATGCTAATTCAGTGAGGACATAGGAGTGAATGACCTCAAGGTCTATGGGAGCATAGAGAAGTGCCTAATCCAGTCCCAAGTGGCCAGAAATGGAGGAAGGAATATCTAAATCAAGATTTGGAAGATTATTAAGAGTCGCCAGGTAAAGGAGGGAGTAATAGTGTAGAAAAGTGGTTTACTCAAAAGATGTAAAAAGACCTTGATAGGAGAGAGGGATGATGTACCTAGACATGAACTATAGAAGTTAAAGAGTTTAGATTTTATCCTGAGGGTGGAAGGAAGTCGACAAATGGATTTCAGCAGAGAAGATATCTAATTTACATTTCAGAAATATTATTCTGGTGATATTGTGGAAGATAGTTTGGTTAGGGGATCAGAATAGAGTGATCAGCAAGGGATCTATTGCAGGTGAGAAATGAAGGTGGCCTAAACTATAAGAGTGGTGGTAGGAGGTAAAGAGAAGAATATAGATGACAGAGCTGATAAGGATGTAATTGATGACAATAGCTGTTGTTCATTTAGTGTCAGGTCTGTAACATGCACTTTATTTGCACCATCACTAGATCTACACAACAACCCTGTGAGGTGGTCACTGCTGAGAAAATTGAGACCAGATAAATTAAAAAATTTACCTAAGATCCCTCCACGAGTAGTAGCCCCTGCTAATGGGTAGCTCTCCTCCAAATGAAGACTCAGGAATCCAGGCTCATTGCATCTACTGGATTCACCATCCTCTATAACCTCAGAGTCCTCCACTGGATAATCTACAACTGATTGGTGACAGGGGAAGAGAGAATGAGCAGAGGAACTCAGGGGATGTTTTGGGAGCAAGATCTGAAAGTGGCACACAACACTTTCACCCACATTCCATGGACTAGAACTCAGTCACCTCATCCCAACTTTACTGCAAGGGAGGCTGGAGATTCCTTATATGTCCAATAAAAAGAAATAGGATTTGGTGACTACTGAACCAGTCTCTGCCTCAATCACAAAATCCATTGTTCCCCAAACTTCAATCATTTTCAAATCACCTTTGTAATTTTCCTGTATGTATATAAGCTGTATCATTATTAATTAGTATTTTCCCATAACTTGACTCACTTTCTTGTACTTAAATTTAATTTAAAAAGAAACTTGCTCACTAAAGTGAGTGGAAAAGCAGCATTTTCCCCACAAATAGAATATAGCCATAAAGATAAATACAATCACAAAACAAATATTTTTCTTTGTATATATACATATTTTTTATTTTTTTGATTTTCAAACATCAAATATTTTTTTTATAATTGGTTATAATTGGCATACAATATTATATTAGTTTTAGATGTACAACATAGTGATTACACACCTATATATAACTCACAAAGTGATCACCCCAATAAATCTAGTGCCCCTCTAACACCACATATAGTTATTACAATATTATTGGCTACATTCCTTATACTATACTATATATCTCCATGACTATTTTGTAACTACCAATTTGTACTTCTTACTTTCCCCCTTTTTACCAACCCCCCACAACCTCTATCCCATTTGGTAACCCTCAAAATCTTCTCTGTATTCTATGAGTTTGTTTCCGTTTTTGTTTGTTTATTTTGTTCTTTAGATTCCACATGTACATGAAATCATATGGCATTTGTCTTCCTCTATCTAACTTACTCTACTCAGCACAATACCCTCTAGGTCCATCATGAAATATCTTTTTCCATTTCATTACTTTTCATCTGTGTCTTTTAATTTGTAGGGAATCTCTTGTAGGCAGCATATGAAAGAGTCTTATTATCCATTCAGCCACCTTATCCTTTGATTGGAGCATTTGATTATTTTTTTCTTTGAAGTGTTTGTTGATAGATATGTAGTTATTGCCATTCTTTATTTAGATTTTTGATGCATTTTTTTTCTTCTTAAAGAAGTTTCTCTAGGAGACTGTGCGGATACATGATGGGGTGAGAGACGTCCCCAGAGCTTTTCCCTTGAAAAAACAATAAGCCAAGCAAAAAACACCCAAACTGCACACTAGGAAGTCTGAGCATGGGATCTGTGCATTAGAGATACCACAGGTCAGAACCCCGGGTGTCTGGCGGTGGACTGGGAGAAATAAAGAAGCTGCTTTTCACAGTCACCGGAACTGCCTGCAGGAGGAGAGGGAGGGGAGAAGGTGCAGTGACATCCCTGAACAGCCCTCCCTTGGAAAGTTGTGAGTTCCACGCAGCCGGCGGCATGGCTCAGTCATCAGGGCAAAAAGCAGAGAAGCAGGATGGGATCGCAGAGAAACAACAGTTGATTTTTACTGGCCACGGCCGAACCAAAACTGAGCCGAAGCTCCCAACTACCAACCCAGAGGGCCCCTCTCCCATATCATCTCAGACTGATCACCACAGAACCCCAGGGGAATCTGAGCAAATGCTACTGAGACTTTTGCTGACACTGACAGGGACTGACACTGAGGGAAGCGAGCGTGATTAAATATCTATCAGAAAATTTAAAAAAGGCATTATTAAGGCTTTATATAAAGCAGGGATCCAAAGAGGCTTAGACGCCACCAACTGGAAACCAAAAGAAAAAGCGCCTTCTTTGCAACAGGCTAGCATTAATGCCGGCAGAGAAATAGTCCATTAAACACTATGAACAACCAAGGTGACAAGACATCTCAGAAAGAAAGAGAAAAATCTCCAGAAAATAAGCTTACAGACATAGAAATATGCCACTTAAATGACAGATAATTCAGAGGAGTACTACTTAAAAAATCCCAGTGAGATCCAAAACAACTCAAATCAACAATTTCAGGAAGTGAAAAAACAACTAAATGAGCAGAGCAAGGAATTGAAACCCTCAAAAAGAACAGACTAGATCTTCTGGAGATAAAAAATACATAGTTGAAAAATGAAATAGCAAGCTTAGGAAATAGAGTAGCCCAAAAGGAGGAAAGG
>NW_006443567.1:4717822-4721635 GCF_000325575.1 Pteropus alecto
GATACAGAGATATGAATGATGATGATAGTACAACTCATCAAAACTTTTGAGACACAGCAAAAGGGGTCATAAGAGGAAAGTTCATATCATTACAGGACTATCTCCAAAAAAAAAGAAAAAAAGAAAAAGAAAAAGAATGAGCCCAAATAAACAACCTAACGCTTCATCTTCAAAAATTAGAAAAGGAAGAACCAATGAAATCTAATGTCAGCAGAAGGAAAGAAATAGTCAAAATTAGAGCACAAAAAATGAAATTGAAAACAAAGAAACAATTAAAAAATAAACGCAACAAAAAGCTTGTTCTTTGAGGTTAATAAAATTGACAAATTCCTGAATAGACTCACTAAAGAAAAAAATAAAGGACACAAACAAACAAAATCAGGGATGAAAAAGGGAAATTACGACTGACATTCCAGAAATACAAAGGATCATACAAGAATACCCAGAAAAACTATATAAAACCAAATTTAATAACCTAGAAGAAATACAATCTTCCTAGATTGAATCAAGAAGTACTAGAAAATCTAAATCAGCACTATAGAAATTGAAACAATCATCAAACATCTACCCAAAAGTAAAAGTTCAGGTCCAGAAGCCTTCACCAGTGAATTCTACCAAACATTCAAAAAAGACTTAACAAATATTCTCCTCAAACTCTTGCAAAGAATCAAAGAGGAGGCTATACTTCCCAACTCATTTTATGAGGCCAATATTACTCTGATACCAAAACTGGGTAAAGATAACACAAAAAAGAAAACTACAGACCAATATCTCTCATGAACACGGATGCAAAAATCCTAAATAAGATACTAGCGAATCAAATACAGCAACATATTCAAAAGATTATACACCATGATCAAGTGGGCTTCATTCTACGGGCACAGGAATGGTTCAACATATGCAAATCGATTAATATGAAACACCACATAAAAAATAAGAATCATATGATCATATCAGTAGATGCAGAAAAAGCCTTTGACAAGATACAGCATCCATTTATGATCAAAACGCTTAACAAAATTAGTATAGTAGAAAAATACGTTAATATAATAAAGACCAGATATGACAAGCCTCAGCCAACATTATATTTAATGATGAAAAACTAAAAACCTTTTCTCTAAGATCAGGAACAAGACAAGGCTGTTCACTATCACCACTGTTATTCAATATAACATTGGAGGTCCTTGCAAATGCAATCAGGCAAGAGAAATATATAAAAGGCACCCAAATAGGAAACAAAGAAGTCAAATTGTCTCTATTTGTGGATGACATGATTCTCTATATAAAAAAGCCTACAGACTCCACAAGAACTCTACTAGTAACAATAAGCAAATACAGTAAAGTTTCTGGATACAAAATCAATGTTCAAAAATCCATAGCGTTCCTATACTCTAATAATGAAGTGTAAGAAAAAGAAATAGAAAAAAGTAATTCCTTCTGCAATTGCAACAAAAGGAATAAATCTTCTGAAACATGTGAAGGAACTATATTGCCACGTCCTCTTTCTACCCTACTGCGTGACAAGGTCCGCAGATGGGGACAGAGGCTTCAAGGAATGCATCGTCAAGAACGAGGATGTGGCATGTGTTTAGGGATAATTGGTTTCTTAGAAATGATCCTATTAAGAGGGGGAATTTGGGTAGCACAAATTCTAGTAAGTGTAGACGCTATACAAATGGATTTCCTCAAAATTGGCTCTGAGGAAAACATAGTAAATTCCCCGCGTATGGAATCAGCTCTAGTCACCCTGACGTGTCCAGAATGCGTAAACCCTTTATTTGAACAATTATTAAGGGAAATTCCTTTTGACGCGCCTCTTAAAGATATTATGAATAAATTATAACAAACTGAATTACTAGAACCAGTTTATACTCCTGTTCCCACGCAGTTAGTAGAAAAATTAGTAAAGGATAAGAAATTTACTCATAAGCCTGTGCCTACTATAGAAGGGCCTCCTTTTGTGGCCTAGTGGATAAATAGAAAACTCTGGTATCCACCTAGGGGGGGCTAATAGTATGAAAAGATTACCTGATCTTCCTTTGCCTTATTCAGAAGCTTATAATAAAGATAGTATACATGTAGTGAATAAAGATAGAATTCATGTGCCTTATAGTAGTTTAAGTTTCATAGAAAGGCTGGCTAGGTCAGGATCTCCTTGGTGCTTAAAAACAAAGGAACAGAAACTTAGCTTATGAAAGCAGCTTTGTAAAACTGATTTTTATAAATATTTTCCTCATTACTGCACCAAGGAAACTTTTGAACAGCTATGAGAAAGGTTCAGCTTGAACTTTAGATATAGCATAAATCAAATAGCATTTAAAAGATTTCTTCAGGCAGAAAGAAGAACAATGTCTGCCCACAAGCCAATGCTTGCTGTTATGAATACATCTATCTATCACCTTTACTTAAATCAAACTGTATCTTACGTAATAGATATAAGAATTAAAAGTTTAGATTGTTCCATCAGGTAGTTCTGTTCTAATGATTGAGAGAAAAATGTACTAGTTAATCATGAACATTAATAATAATATACTCTATAAGATTTTCTGCTCCGCCTAACCACAGAAATTTAACTCCCTGCTACCTTAACATCAAAGTATAATCAAATGCCAAATAAAAAGTATAAAAGTTGTACTCAAATCACAATAAAACGGAACAGTGTCACACCGCCTCTGAGCTGTGTAGTCGACTGTCTCCCGCGCCAACGCCTTGCCCACCTTCGGGGCCCCCTGGATCCTGTCGTGGCTGGACCGCGGCACTATATAATGTAAACTACAAGACCTTATTAAACGAAATTGAAGAAGAAACAAAGAAATGGAAAGATATTTCATGTTCTTGGATTGGAAGAATCAACATAATTAAAATGACCTTATTACCTAAAGCATTATACAGATTTAATGTAATCCCCGTCAAAATCCCATGGGCATATTTTAAAGAAGTAGAACAAGAAATGATCAGATTTCTATGGAAGTGAAAAAGATCCTGAATTGCCAAATCCATTCTGAGAACAAAGAATGAGGCTGGAGGCATCACTCAACCTGACTTCAAATTATACTACAAAGTGACAATAATCAAAATGCCATGGTGGTGGCAGCAAAGCAGACATATGAACCAGTGGAACAGAATCAACGGTCCAGAAGTAAACTCATGTTTATATGGGCAAATAATTTTTGACAAAAATGTCAAAAACATACAGTGGAGAAAGAAAAGCCTCTTCAATAAATGGTGCTGAGAAAACTGGAAAGCCACCTGCAAAAGAATAAAACTATTCTGTTGTATATCGCCGCACACCAAAATTAACTCAACATGAATTAAGGACCTGGATATAAGATCTGAAACAATAAAATGCATAGGAGAAAACATAGGAACTAAACTCAAGGACTTTGGACTTTAAGAGGATTTTATGAATTTGACCTCAAAGGCAAGGGAAGTAAAAGCAAAAATAAATGAATGGGACTACATCAAACTAAAAAGCTTCTGTTCAGCAAAAGTAACTCTCAACAAGGTAAAGAGACCATCATCTGAATGGTAAAATATATGTGCAAGCAACACCTCCGATAAGGGCCTAATATCCAAAATATACAAAGAATTCATATGACTCAATAACAACAAGAAAACAAATGATCCAATCAAAACATGGCAGAGGACCTGAACAGACACTTCTCCCTAGAGGACATACAAATGGCCTACAAACATGAAAAGATGCTCAACATATCTAGCTATTAGGGAAATGCAAATGAAAACCACAATGAGATACCATCTCACACCTGTTAGAATAGGTACAATCAACAGGACAAATAATAACAAATGTTG
>NW_006443567.1:4722506-4736886 GCF_000325575.1 Pteropus alecto
CGGTCTTGGTGGTGATAAATTCCTTCAGCTTATTTTTGTCTGGAAAGCTCTTTATCTGTCCTTCAACTCTAAATGATAGCTTTGCTGTATAAATTATTCTTGGTTGTAGATCCTGGGTCTTCATCCTGTCGAATATTTTTTGCCAAGCCCTTCTGTCTGCATAGTTTCTTTTGAGAAATCAGCTGCCAGTTTTATGGGTTCTCCCTTGTAAGTTACAATCTGGTTTTCTCTTGCTGCTTTTAAGATTCTTTCTTTGTATTTAAGCTTTGGAATTTTAAAAATAATGTGTCTTGGTGTTGGTCTCTTTGGATTCATCTTGTTTGGGACTCTCTGACCTTCCTGGGGTTGTATATGTATTTCGTTCACCAGGTTAAGAAAACTTTCTTTAAATTAGTTTTCAAATTCTTGCTCTCTCTCTCCTTCTGTTACCCCTATGATGCAAGTGTTGTTATGCCTGAGCTGTCCTAGAGGCTTCTTAAACTTCATTTTTCGGGGTTCTTTCTTCTTGTTGCTGTTCTGATTGGATATCCTTCTCTATCCCAGCCTTTATGTTCCTGATTTGAGCCTCTGTTTCATCCACTCTGTTATTTCATTCCCTCTAATATACTTTTCATCTCAGATATTGTATTCTTCATTTCTGAGTGGTTCCCTATTATGTTTTCCATCTCTATTTTTATGTATTCTGTCTCTTTGTTAAAGTTCTCACTGAACTTATTTACTCTTCTCCTAAGTTTTTTGAGTATCCTTATAGCCGGTGGTTTGAACTCTGCATCTCTTCATGTGGGACATGCTTCTTTGTCCCCCATTTCGGCTGTCTCCCTGTGTCTGTTTCTATGTATTAGGTAGTGCTACTAAGTCTCCCGGTCTTAGTAGAGTAGCTTTCTGTAGTAGGTGTGTTGTGGGACCCCTTGGCACAGACCTGAGAGGGATCCAGCCACAGGTCAATTTCAGCCACAGCCTGTGTACCTCTGAACACACTTGGTAAGAGTTATCATGCAATCCCCCGATGGCTGTCACCTGTGATGGACTTATAGGTGCCTCAAGGAGACAAGTCAGAAACTGAGGCCAGCTGCCACTAGTGTGGGACTTGGGGCTGCTGAACAAAAGGTACAGGGCACACCAAGGCCAAATTCCACTTCTTTGGATTTTGTGAGCCTTCGAGAGTATTTATGAAAGCTTGCAGCAGGAGCCAAGACAGCCCATTTGTATGGAATAAACCACTAGAAGTGGCTTGGTTGGGCCCACAAGTTTGGTAGAGGTGGAATCTCAGGGAATCCCCTGGGCGGAGCAACCTGTACTATCCAGGTTGATGGAGACTCATATAGGGCAGCACTTGCGTCTGCACTCTGGGAGGGGGGTGGGCTCAACCAAGGAACAATGATACTGCCAACACTTCTGTCCAGGTGAGATACCCATCCAGTCCTTCCCCTGATGCCTGACAACTCAGTGACTCTGTATTTCCCTGGTGCTCCTTTTGTCACTGCCCTATCACTGGAGCTCAGAGAGAGTGAGTCTGTCAGTGAGTAAGGCCAGGCATAGGTCCTTTAAGAGGAACGTCTGTGATTTCCACAGTCCTCTATCTCACTCAGCCTCAACCTTGGCTGGCTTTCACAGCCAGAGGTGGTGGGAACTTCTCTTCACGACACTGGAACCCTGGGCAGAGGAGTCCAGTGTTTGACTGGGAACTCTTGCTCCTCTGATTGGGGAGGTGGCTCTGCAGCCAATATAACCTTCCTGATTCTCGATTGCTACATGTGGTTGTGGGACTGGGCTGTTTCGTGTCTCCGCGCCTCCCACCAGTTTGAGGTAACATCTTATTTTTGTCCCTCCAGAGATTCTGTGTGCTGGTTGCTCTGTATTTTTGTTATAATTTTGGTGTGATCTCCAGAAGAGGCATTCACAACCTCTATCTTCTATGCCATCTTGATCTGTTTCCCCAACAATACCAAATTTAACTAAATACAATTTCCTGTTGGAAGCACTGAGCTGAAGCCTGATCTTTCTGTTAAAAAAAGGAGACTAACATGCATTATAAAGAGAGCTGTCAATTACATAGGAGCACCTAGTTAAAACTTACTTATCAGAAGAATTGAAAGAGGAGCGAAACACTAAATTACTGAAGTTAATGCATAATAATCCTAACATTCTGAATAATTTTCTTTCTTGGGAACTTTTTAAAAAAATTTCCTTTTACCAATCACTTGACTGTTAAATGACAAAATTTTTAGAATTGGATTTTCTACAAATAAGAAAATTAAGTCCTAGAGAGGTAAAATAACTTAACCATGGTTTCATAGTTAATAACTGGCATGGCTAGAGTTAGAACAAAGACTACTAATGTTTGACTCATAAACATTTACACAAACTGTAAGAATTATCACAATGTATTTTATCTCTTAATGTTTGATTCAATTAAAAATCTGTAGTTAGTCACATTTGCCCCAAATACCTGGCCTCTATGAACACATAATGGCATAGAAATCATGGTTAAATTTCTATAAATCTAACAAAAAATTACCAAAACATAAAAAATAAAAACAAAAGAACTCAGAACAGTCTTGAATTTTCTGAAAAAAAAAAAGTAATGAGAAATTACTCTTGGAATATATTAAAGTACATTATAAGCCTGTCTACAGTGATTAAAACAGTGTGATAATGGGGTGAATCGACAGTTATGTTGATACAATAAAACTTAATCCAGAAATAGATGTAAATACATATGAGAATTTCATATTTGATAAAGTTATCATTTCATATCAAGATTGCTGCCAGGAGCCTGTGAATCGGACTTTGCATGGAGACAAAACCTTTGACTGTGTTAAGGCACTGAGATTTGGGGATAATTTGTTACAGCTATAGCAGTTAGCCTACTCTGACTAACACAGTAATCTTTGAGGACTTTTGAACTTAGCACAATGACTTACCTGTGCACGGGTGGTGGTGGGGGGATTAGTAAATGTTTGTTGAATAAATTAATTTTGTTCTATTTTAATCTGCTCTTATTCATAATTGTCAGATGGTAATGTTTTTAGATATAGGATTGAAGCTTCAGCTTAAGTCTCAACCTTGTTTTGTGACTCATTAGACAGCTCTAGTATATTAGATGAACTAAGCAATTTCAAAATAAAATTAATTTTAATTACTGCTTTAAAAATATGCCATATAATATCTTTAAGATCAATGCAAGTGAGATTGAAAAATAGGGCACATTACTTCCCAAAAGATTGAGAGTCTCTGTCTTCAAAAATGGATATGAATTCAATGTTCTTATAAAATTTCAAATACTTTAAATGATTTAGGGTCTACTCTAGACTAGACCATCCCTCTGCTTCCAGAGGGAACTGTTTTTCATCCTGATAGACACAATAGCTGTTTGTAGCTTATAAAATAACAACAGCAAGCCTCCTGAGGTGGGGTTTCCCTTAGGTATTGTATTTTAAGGTCTTAGAACTTTCATATTCAGGAAACTCTTCTTTGGAGAAAATCAAATAAAACATTATATGTTAAAGTGTTTTGTAAAACATTAAAGTACTATACAACTATAACATTATTGTTAGCCATTGTTCTATCATTAAAGCCCATTTCCTCTTCTATTGTCCTCTTAATCAGGTAACACAATTTTCTTCACTGATCAGCCACTTAAAAGAAAATCGCTTGAAAACAAATTAGGAATATCTGCATTGCAAATGTAAATATCCAAGTCCTTGAATTAAATGTTATGTTCCTGAAATAGGTACTATAAGTTAAAACAGAAAAAAAAAATCAAAGCAAATTTTCCTATAGAAAATATGTTATTAGAGGTAGTATGGTAGAGTTGTTTCCCAATTCTGAGCTGCGTTTTTCTTATCTGTAGAATGGGGGAAATAACAGTACCTTTTTCATAGTGCTGTTGTCATGATTAAATGAAATAATGTATGTGACATGCATAGGAAAATGTTTGGAAAATGTATGAAACATCAATAAACAGTAACTCTAACATTATGATGATGATCATAAGCACAGGCTCTGGAGCAAGACTGCCTGAGTTCAAGTCCTAACTCTGCCACTTACTAGTTGGTTAATCCTGGAAAAGCTGTTTAATCTCTCTGTGCCTCATTTCTTTCATTCATAAAATGGGAGTGATGATATTAGGGCTTATGTCATAAAGTTATCATGAGGATCAAATGAGACAATATATGCCTTAGCCTTTTCTCCCCATTCACACCCAAACTTCCTGAAAGAGTTGTCTCCTCCTCTGGACTCCTCTTTCTCATTTCTCACTCTCTACTGGTGATGCTCTTATCAAGGTCACAGGCAGCCTCATTGTTGGAGGCTGGATTCCTGAGTCCCCATTTGGAGGAGAGCTGACCAGGACTGCTGCCAGGAACATGTGAATTGGATTTCCTCTGTTCTTAAGATTCTGGTTCTGGGCTTTCTCACCTTTGGTCCAAGGGAAAAAGACAAATTTAGGCAGGCATTTGCTATAGCCTCAGCTGAAAGTACAAATGAAGAACCTGGTATTTCTTTACTTCCAGCCTTCAGGGGATGAGAAAAGAAAGAGAGGAAAACCAAATGGGCAGAAGTGAATGAATGAATACTAAGTCTTTCTACCCCAGCCAGTAGCAAGTTATCAGCTGTGCCCTTAATTTAGCCCTTTGTCTTCCCTAGAAAGGCCAAAGCCACTGTGCTTGAAAAAAAGGCTTCTCCAGCAAGCTGTTCAAAAGTAGAGAAGAAAATTATAGGAAATAAGAGAGATGATATTTGTTAAGAGACAATAATATTCTCAAAATGAGATGAAGGGACACTATATGAGCAGGGAAAAAATACATAAGTAAATTTGATCATTTGACTGATTTTTTTCTTTCCTGCAGATTAAAAACTCAGTTCGAAAAGAATAACTGGAATATATTTTAAAAGTTAAGATCTCATTTTCTCATTGATAAGATTTATTACCATCCATGGGATATTATGACAAGAGAGAAAAACTGAGCAAGTTCTGAAGGGAAGCACCCCACAGAGCCAAACCCCAAGAGGAGCCATCATAGGGTGGTAAAAACCAACGTTCAGACACGATTTCATATTTTCTTCTTGAAAAGAAAAAAAAGAGAGAGAATAAATTACTGATTTACTGTTTGCTTTGAAGAAAAGAAATTGTTTAAACATGAGAGATAATACATACAAAGCACTCACCACAATATTTGAAATATAAGATGTGCTCAGTAGAAGTTAGCTATTGTATTAATAGTATTAATTATAATACTGTATGAAGAGAACTGACTCTGACTTCAGCTGCCATTAAAGAAATAAAGGTTGGACTGGAAAGAGGTGATTATAATTATAATCCTGGCTCTGCCATTATTTGTGTGACTTTGATCATGTCACTTCCCCCTCTTGGGGACTCAATTTCCACATGGGTAAATGAGAAAGGATGAACTAAGTAATGTGTGATGTCCTTGCAAACTCCTGGAGTCTATATAAAACAAAACACTTAAATATAAAATTCTTAAATTCTTTTGTACCATTTGGCTGCTAAGAAGAGTTGTATCAGCTTGTCTATCTCTTTAAGGTAGCCTGCACACCATTCTGCAATCCTTTTTAACAAAGGCAAGGGCAAGCTGTGAAAGCAGCCAGTGAGACAGTGTCAACAACAAACCTTGGGCTGCCATTCCTTCTGCAAATCATTTCTGGCAGAAAGAACGGTAGCAGATTCATCTCAATTTCAAGCAACAGCTAATCGACCCCGAAGAGTCTGGCTGATGGGCCTAAGATTTCCTTTCCCCATAGAAAATATACCCCCTTGGAAGGAGGTTGCATATGTATATTAAGCTCTAACATGTCGGTACATAACATTTTGTTCTTAATGTTGCCTTCCAATGAATTAATATGGCTCACACAGGAAATACCAATCCTTGTGTATCTTGGACAAGAGGAGGAAGTAATATGGTCTTGCCCTGATTCTGACGCTAATTTGCAGAGTCAATTTGGTCATATTAGTTAAGTTGTCTGTGTCAATGTCCTAATTGGTGCATGGAAATGATAGCTCCTCTGTTGAACCCAGAAGAAGGTTGTGAGACTAAAATGAAGAAACATATGTGACACAAATGAATTCTCCTTCCACGTGTCTAGAATGCATGGCCAATTCCATTAGGAAAGTAAGGGAGGTCCCTGAATGTAATTGTTCATTATTCTTGAAATAGAATTTGGCATACAACATCATTGCATTCTCTTTATCATTGACAATCAGACGATCATGATTTCACTTAAGCATTCATAGTCATTAAAAAAAGTTTTACTGCTCAAGGATTAAAGCAAGACCATTGCTACTGTGAGAAAATTCATTTATATCTCTGTTTAAAAGATGCTTTAAATTAATCATTAAAAAAATGGACAATATTTCACAAAAGCAGCTGTGACACAAGCTGAAATATCACCAGATAGTTAATGCATAATTTTAAGCAACTTGGGACATGCTGCCCTTTATGCAAAGTTTTATTGAGGGTCTACTATATGGCAGACACTGTGATAACGTTTGTAATCCAATGATAATAAGAAATAATCCCTATCTTCTAAAGTTAGTCTGCTAGACAGGATAGTTCTAAGGGATCATGTGATTCATGCTATAATAGACTTGTGAAATGGCAGTGAGCATCCAAGACCTGGGAGAAATGGATTCATCAGGGATCCCAGGAAAGTAGGCTCTTGATCAGAAAGACCAGCATAGGGTTTTGCCTCCTGCCTCTAGACATGGCTGGCTGGGGAGGTGAGGAGAGGGGTAAAGCCTATGCTGCAAAAATTACTTTTGTGTACAGTGGCAACATTTCAGAAGGCCAGAAAATAGGGGTGTTACTCAATGAACACGGACCCTGTTGTCTTGCTACTGAGATTGAGTAGCTTCTTTTCAGAGCAGAAAGTTGGAAATTTTCTTCATTGAAAATAGGAAAAAAAGAGCATTGAGAATATCAGAAGGTACAAAACTTAGCTAGGATTGAAGTATTTCACATAACAAAGTTTGGCAGTTAATCTGTGTTAAAAAACAATCTGTAGTCATCTACGGCTATGCCACCCTGAATGTGCCTGATCTCATCTGATCTCAGAAGCTAAGCAGGGTCTGGCCTGGTTAGTACTTGGATGTGAGACCACCTAGGAAGACCAGGTGCTAGGTGGTTAAAAAAATCTATAGTCTCATTATAAGTAGTAATAGTAACCGAGATAAGACATTGCTTCTTGTTTCTTCGTCTCTTTACTTTTACTCCTCATCTATTTATTGTATTCATCTCTCTAACTTCTTTAATTGTTCATAGTTTAGAATTAGAATGTATTTTTTCATCATTTGTTACATGTACTAAATAGTTTTAGATTTTCTGATCTCTTAGAAATAGAATATTATTACAACCTCCAAAAATTTACTCAAACTTAGTTTTATTTCTGTAACTTATGCGACCTTAGGTCAATTCCCCCCCAGCCCTGAAAATGGGTGGTTCTCAATAGAAAAAAAATAAAATTTTCGACCCATATTGCAAAACATTGATTCTTAAATTTTAGTAAGCACTGAGTCTAAAATACACATTCTGGTAGGTCGGGATTGGGGCCTGGGAAACTGCATGTTAAACATCCCACCCCATGGTATCTCTAATGTAAGAGAATCAGAGACCACATTTTGAGAAGCACTGCTGTAAATCCTTACTATACCATGTATATAAATAATTAAGTTAAAGATTAAGTAGGCTTCATATACTGTATGTAGGTCCATTCTCTGATTCCCCAAAATTGCTTACTCTGGAGACAGTTCAGGCAACCAGGAGGTCAAAGCAGGACTTAGAACATCCACCTGGTGGTCTTGACTATCTTTTAGCCCTGGTGAACTGGCCTGGACAACCTTGGACCCAGAATCCTCAGAAACATTATCTACTTTGACTTTTCCCAAGGCAAGTCCCTAGGAATCACAAAAACTTTACCTCCCAATTAATTTTTCTTATTTTGTCTTTTTTTTCCCCACCATCTTTTAAACAATTGGTTCTCAATCTTGGCTATGTGTCAGAATTACCTGGATGAGTTTTCTGAAAATACAGATGTCCCTAGGCATAAACTCAGACCAGATAGCTGGAATGTCCCCGAAGGAAAGTCAGAATCACTACAAGCCAGAGCATCAATATTTCTAACAAGCTCCCCCAGATGATTCTGAGACATCCAGGATTAAGGTCTACAACTTAAACACTTAGTTTATAAGCCTTTCTCTCTTCCAAACAGTGAGCACCTTTCCTTGCAGTGTGTTTCTAAGAGAGAGAATACAAGATGGCTGGCACACCTCTCAAAGCCAGTTGAGATAAATCATTCAGTCCTCTTGCCTTTTCTGCCTCTGGACAGTTGTGATGGTGATCTCAAAGGAAAGAGAACTTACAGAAACCCCCAAAGATCAATTCATCCCCAAATACTTATTTGGTGCCTACTAGGTGCTTGGAAGAGAGTAATGAACAAAACAGGTAAGGCCCAGTTACAGCTCACAACCTAGCTATAATGAAATAAATAATAAAGTTTCAAATTATTAGAAGTGCTATGAAGGAAATAAAATTGGACCATAAGATAGAGCATGGGGTTGATGGAATTTGCTTCTAATAGATAGAGGGTCAAGGATGGCCTCTGATACAGGAAGGGTGGTGTGTTTGTGAAAATGTCAGAAGTCTTGTGTTGCTGGAGTGAAGTAACAAGGGGAGAGTGGTACATGATGGTTTTTGGGAGGGCCTTGTGGGCCTTGTAAAGAGTTTGAGTTTTTTTATAGATGCAAAGGAAAGCATTTGAAAAGTTTTAAATGAGACAGCCATATAATTAAAATAATATTTTTAAAATAAACTTTTTAAAGAACAAAATAAATAACGACAACTACAAAAGTGGAAATAAACTCATAGATACAGAGAATATTTTGAGGGCTACTAGATGAGAGGGGATTGGGAGGGATGATGAAAAAAAGCAAAGGGATTAAGAGGTGCAAATGGATACTTGCAGAATAGATACGAAGATGTAGAATGTAGCATGGGGAAGATGGTTAATAATGTAATAAATATGTAAGGAGGAAGAAGGGTACTAGATTTAGTAGGGTGATCACTGCGAGTTATATGCATCTCTGATCACTATGCTGTACAACTGAAACTAATATATTATTGTATGTCAACTATAATTGAAAAAAATCATTGAATTTTACAAGGTAAACATGAGCAATTGTCTATTATGTTTCAATAAAGCCGGAAAAAATTAATAAACTTCTTATTTTAAAATAGTTTTAGATTTACAGAAAAGTTGCAAAGATAGTAGAGTTTCTGTATAGACTTCTTCCAGTTTCACCCATTGTTAACCTGAAATACCATAGTATATTTGTCAAAACTAAGAAATCAACATTGGTACTCAAATGTTAACTAAACTCAAGACTTTATTTGGATTTCACCAGTTTTTCTATTAATGTCCTTTTGCTATTCCAGGACCTAATCCAGGATACCACATTGCATTTAATCATCATCTCCCTCCGGTATTTTTTTTTTTTCTGATCTATAATAATTTCTCAGCCTTTCCTTGTTTTTCATGGCCTTGCTGATTTTAAAGAGTACTGGTCAGGTATTCTGTAATATATCCCCCAATCTAGATTTGTCTGATGTTTTTCAACTATAATTAGACTCAGATTATGTGTGTTTGAAAGGATTGCCGCAGAGGTGATATGCTCTTCCTATCACATATATCAGGAGTACATGATACCCACGTGATATTACTGATGATGTTAACCTTCATCACTTTTTTTTTTACACCTATAGCACCTGGTCTTCCTAGGTGGTCTCCCATCCACGTACTAACCAGGCCTGACCCTGCTTAGCTTCCAAGATCGGATGAGATCCGGCACATACAGGGTGGCATGGCCGTAGACAACTTTGTTAAGGTACTTTTTGCCAGGTTTTCTCCATTATAAAGTTATTATTTTTCCTTTTCCATACTTTGTGCTTTAGAAGTAATTCACTAAGTCTAGCCCACCATCGAGGAGGTGGGGAGTGGAATTAAGCTTCACTTCTTGGAGTGGGAGGATCTACATATATTATTTGAAATTATTCTGTAAGGGAGATGTAGATTTTCTTCATCATTTATTAATTAATTTTTATTCAAGAATTTATTTATATCAGTGTAGACTTATGGATATTTATTTTATACTTTGGATTATAATCCAAATATTATATTATTTATTGCTCAAATTATTTCAGCTTTGGCTTTTAGGAGCTTGTTCAGGTTGGCTCCTATATTCTTTTGACATGCCTCTCTCCTTTTTTTATGTTTTTTTAGACACTTCCATACTCTGTGGCACTACAACATGCTCTATGCTCATCTTGTAATTTTCCTTCCTCAGTCCTAGAATTAGCCATTTCTCTAAGGAGTCCTAGTTCTTTTATTGGAGCACAGTATTAAAAACCAGATCTGTATACTGGATGTTCTAATAGCTAGTGAAGTGTTACTGCTTCCAGGCCCTCTCAGCTGACGTATCTAAGAAACATGATATATGTGTACTAACCCACATATACACATACACATATAATTATTTCTATATCTATCTGTATCTACATTTAACTAAATGAGTTCATACTGATATCTCCCACTGTAGTTTAGCACCATAGGGTTCACTAAATCACATTTTTAAAAGATCACTCTTTAAATATTTTATAACAGGACAACAACAAAAAAGGATAAGTCTAGCTGCTTCAAGAGTGGAGACAGTGAGACCAATTTTGGCTGCTGCTGTTATCTAGGCACAAGATGATATAGGCTTCAACTTGTATGGTGGCAAATGAGAAGGAGAGGAGTAAACTAATTCCAGACAGACTTCGAAGATAGAATTGACAGAATTTGGTGGTAGTTTGGATATGGAGTGGGGGTAGAAGAGATAGGGAAATAGAAAATTCAAAGACAACTCCTGGATTTGAGGTCTGAGAAACTATGTGTCCAGTGATGCCATTTGCTGAGATGGGGAAAACTGGGGGAGGAGCAAGCTTGGAGGGGAGGGTACAGAAATCAAAAGTTCTGTTTTTACTTTGTGAAGTTCGAGATGCCCTTTAGATATCTCAAGTGGAAATGTCAAATAAGCAGATATACATTGGAGTGTGGCGTTCAAGGGACAGATCTGGGCTGTAAATATAAATTTGTGTATTATCAGCATATAGATAATCATTTAAGCCAGGGGCTGAATGGGAGAACCTTGATAGAGAGAGTGATGACAGGGAAAAAAGGACCAGTACTAAGTCACAAAGGCACTTCAGCAATTAGACTTTGAGCAAAGGAGGAAGAACAATTTAACTTCTCTATTAGAGTTCAAGATTCACAGTGTTTTCCATCTGAGACAGGCATCACATATTTCCTCACTGACCAAGATATTCAACTAATAAGCAGAGGAATTTCTATTTTGTTTTGAAGTGCTATGGGGAGTCAGGTGAAGATGATTCAACTTTTATTAAATGAATTATTTGAGGGTGCTGGAAATTGACTTCTTATGTGGACTTCTAGTCTTCTGAAATATAACATTCTCCTTTGCTTTAATGAAGCTTCAATTGACTAATCATCCCCGCCCCATTTCCCTCATTGTGTCTCAGAACATTTTTCTGAAAAGACAGGGAGGAGTGAGATAGTGTTGGGAGTAAATGAGTGCTAGAGTGCCTTCCACACATGCAGATATATTTTTAACAAGATATTTCTTTCTCTTTCAAACCAAAATAGGAAACCAAGTCTCAGATATACATCCTAGATCCCCATTTCTCCAATCTAGTCTGCATTTCCACCACTTCTACACTAAGCCAGGCTCCTATCAGCTGTCAAGGAAAAAAAGAGTATAGTGTACTGGCTGAAAAGCATGGATTCTGAGCCAGGCAGTCCTGGGTTTAAATCTTACCTGTACTACTTACTAACTGTGTAACCTTGGACAAGTTGTTTAACTTCTTTGTGCCTTAGTTCTCTTACTTGTGAAATGGAGATAACAATAGTTCCAATTTCATAGAATTATTGTGAGGGTTAAATGAGATAAAGTACATAAAGTTCTTAGAACGGTATCTGATTCATAGTAAGTGCTAACTATTATTACTGCAACTGACTAGCATACCAGCCAGTCCACTTGTCTCCAGTTTTTCTGTGCCCTCTGAACTGCATTCTTCAGCTAGGAAATGTTTTCTTTCTTTTTTCTCCATTTCTTTAACTGATTAATGTTCAATCAAATACCATGAGTCAGGCACTGTCCTAGATACTGAGGATATGGCATTGAACAAGAAGCACAAAGTCTTTGATTTCCTAGAGCTTAAATTTAGTCAGTAGACAGACAATAAACAATATAATCTCAAGCAGCAATGTACCTGAGTTTGCAGTACTATAAAGATACAAGAGTAAAATGTGATAGAGTGAGACTCATCCTGTGAGTCTTTCTGATTGACTTTTCATCAACCGGTCCAGGGGTGCTACTTATAAAAATCACAGGAACAGCAATTGCAAAAGCCCTGAGGGGAAAAGGACCATGGCATGTTGGAAAAATGGATCATAGTGGTCATAGGGGAATGTAGCAGAGGCTGTGACTGCTCACCATTACCTATGTTCTCTTCTTACTGGTCATACAGCACGACTCCATCTCCTAGCCTTTTCTGTCACTATATGTAGCCATACAACCGTGTTCTGGCCAATGGAATGTGAACACTTCCAAGACTGACCTATAAAACCTTCCCACTCTTCTCTCTCTTTCTTCACCTACTTGCTGGCTGCAAAAGAACCAAAACCCTTGAAGACTTCAGAGCCACAAAATGGAAGGCAACTGGTCCCTGAGTGTGTGAAATGGGCCCTGTAATTGAAAATTTAAGGGTGATCACTTTAGAACTAGCATTTCTTACTTCAATACCAGGAGCATGGTACAAGATGAGGTCAGAGGGAAAGAAAAGGCCAATTCTTCCTAAAATAATCTTTTCACCATCTATCTTATTCCCTACTGTCCAGATTCCCTAGCCTATCCTATGAGGCCCCTTTCGGTCACCCACAGATGACCTACCCCACCATAATCTCTCCCTGACCTAAATCTTATGCTGAAGTCCAGTGGTCCTCTCATCTCCTGCCTTGCAACTTAGCCAACCTACCAATCTCTCAGCACCCGCCATCTCCAGCCACCACGTTCTCTAAATGCCATTAGGCTTCTCAGCTTTCACTCTACTGTTCTTAGATTGTTTCACATATGTTAATTTCTTTGTTTTTCAGGCCCGGTGATAAGGTGGAGATACTAGGTCATATGCTTCTTCTGGATTCCTCACAATGCCTAACAGAATGTTTAGCACAAAGAAAGTGTTCACGAATGCTCACATCAAGCTCATTTGAGATAACTTCTCACCAGCTCCACTCAAAGGTGAAAGTGGCTTTTTGAAAGCCATTAAGCCAGGTCTCTTTGACTGTGATATTTGCATAGAGAAGCCACAACAAATGCTCCTATCAATGCTCCTATGCCTGCATGGAGGAGTAGCTTGTGTTTAACTGGCAAGCTCTCCCTCGCAGCTTCAAAATGGAGTCTCTGCCATTATTGAGAAAGTTGAAGCCTCCAGCTCATTAATAGAAAATCTCAGAAAACAAATTTTGTAGAACCCCCACTTCTGAGATGTCTTAAAAGCTAGCTGCCTTGGTTCCCAGCTCTGCACCTGTTCTCTGTAGCTTCTATCATGTTAAAATTCCCATTTGTATCATTCCAAATTGAGCAACTTGATCCTAGAACTTTAGGCTAAATTGGGAGTTTTTGTCCAACCCGGTTTGCTGAGAACTCAGTCTCTCCCAAATATACTCAGAGGCTTCGGCCATGAGAGCTAATTGGACTTTAACCAGCAGAGCCATGGCTCAGGGAGCAGTACAAGTTTTCTCTAGAATCAGCTCCAACCTGATGTTTTCTCATATAATTAAAAGATAAAAAAAGTTTCCCAAAATAGATCAATTTAACTTGATTTGGCTTCCAAAGCAAGTGGCCCTCAGCTCCGGAACAGAGAGCCTTTGGAGGTGTCAGTCATTAGGGTAAGAGGAGGAGCAGGCTAGGGAGACACATCCCACCTTCCTTTTCCTTTAACTCTGATATTAACCTTCCTTTCAGAGGGGAAGCAGCAGCGGCTGGGGCTGCAGCTCTAAATCAGCACATTTATCCAAGATGGTGCTGTCAGTGTGGGGACTGTAGGCTTCAGTAATTACAGGTCAGGATTGATTCTTTGCTAAGAAAACATCCCTCATTCTGGAGTTTGGGTCCAAACCTAGAATGAAATTATTCACATCTCCTGCCTGCCTTTCGTCCCCCTTTCCTCTGTTGCTCCCTTATGGTAGCTTTCTATGTTTGCCTATGTTTGGATTTTCCCCAGCCCCTTCACCTTTTTGCAATCACAGC
>NW_006443567.1:4736897-4742251 GCF_000325575.1 Pteropus alecto
AAGTTTCAAGTCAAGTACTGGGCTAAGCCCTTTGACATAGGTAGATAATCTTTTACTTTCTTACACTAATTCTATGAGTTAATTATCATCCTTATTTTCGATGTGAGTAAACTGAGCATCAGACCAAAAACAAAACAAAACAAAAGACCTGGTCTGGGGTCAAGAGGTAGAGCTGGGATTTGGATCCAGACCTGGTTGGCTTTAAAGCTCTTGTTCTTTGCACAGTGACCACATCATGTTCCCAAAGACACTGCATGCAAACAATAATGTTGAAAGCTGGCCTGTCCCAGTGCTTCCATTAATATCAAAAGGAAAGATTATTGCCACGATGTACCTGCATGACCTCCTGGGGAGTGAAAGAACAAGTGCCTATTGAAAAGCTACTTTTGCCAGTGTTCAGCTAAGAGCAAGGCTCAGCAAAATTATTCCAGAATATTGTTGTACAGAGTCAATTGAGACTTCTGTTACCAGAGAAACAGAAGGTGCCCAATAACAGGGTATTCAGAATAGCATAGTGGACAAGTTTGCAGGCCAGGCTTGGGAATCGGCCTGCCTGTTTTCATCATCTGTACCACACAGTAGCTATGGGAGTCTAGGCAAGTTACTTAAGCCCAAATGCACTCATCTGTAAAAACAATCTTCTAAAACTTATTGAGCCCCCACCATGTGCCAGGCATTGTTCTCAGTACAATAGTTTACACATATTAACTCATTCTCTCTTCACATCAACCCTATAAGGTAGGTTTCTCTTATAAACTCTATTTTGTAGATGAGAAAATGAAGACATAGAAAACATAAGTAAATCTTCCAGAGATACACAACTGGAAGATGGTACCATTGAGTTGAAAGTGGGCAATCCTTTTCTAGACCCTATTCTCCTCACCAGTACTGTCCTTATAAGAACAATAATAATGCCTATACCTCATCATGTTGTTATGAATGTTATGCTAGATATTGCATTTAAAATGCCTAATCGTGTCTGGTACAAAGTAAGTTCTCAATAAATATTAGCTGTAAGTAGTAGTAGTAGTAGTAGTAGTAGTAGTAGTAGTAGTAGTAGTAGTAGTGTTGAAAGCTAGAGTATTTAATTTTTTGACAAGTCACCTTGAGTGGATAAGTTTGGATAGCAGTCTGGGTTTGGACAAAAGATAAACCTGGGTATTATGGAAATCGAAGCCACACAAATCACTCCAGCCATGTTGATCATGTTTCTGTAACTCCATCTAAGATCAAGCATTAATTTTTCTGCTCTTCTGGTTAGGGTGTCAAAATGTATTGTACCCCCATTTCATGAACTTAGGTTGGGGTATCAGAGTGTAGCAATGCCAGCTTTCTACTCCAGAGATAAGGTGGAGTAGAAGGACATAGGACATTCTTATAGCACCTAGTTTTTCTCTTCCATAGCACTAGACACATTTATTCATGTAATTATATGTTTATTACCCTCTTTCCCCCTAAACCAGATTGTAAACTCCTTGAGGGCAAGAGCTATGTGTGCTTTTCCACTATATCTCCAGCCACTGGCACAGAAACTGGCCTGAAGATTGAGTTCAATGTGTGTGGAATAAATGAACAAGTGATGCTGCTACCCTAGAGCATGATTAGAGTTGTACTCTCAGGATGCAAATACCAAAGAAAGTGCAATTCCTAGGTACAGCCAAAAGGTGGCAGAGTGACTCTGCAAACAATCATTTCCAGGCATCCAGAAGAGAAAATGACAGCCTGAGAGCTGGGTAGTTGTTAGAAACTGGAAAATCTGGGATCATCTCTATTGTCCCCACATTGTTCAGCACAGGGCACTGTACATCATACATACCCAAAAATATTTGTTGAAAGCAAACAATTTTCCTTTTAGCAAAAATTGTTATTCATTTATCTTTCTTCAATAAGAGCTGCCTTTCAGCAATTGTTTGTTGAGTGTCTTCTATGTAGACACTGAGGCTACAATGACGAGCAAGGCAGACCTAGTTTCTGTCATCTTAGAGCTTATATCCAGCAGAGAGGAGATGGATAATGAGACAAGTACAAAATGCTATGGGACAGTGGTCTCTATCCTGGTCCAAGAGGGTCAGGAGAACTTTTTGAAGTATCATTAAAGCTAGTGTCATTATATATTTACCCACCCACATGAGTCACCATCACTTAAGGATGAGACAATTCCTTGGTTATATAAACTGTTTCAAGGCAGAGAGAATGTCAAACATACAAAAGTTTAGGAAATTCCACCACTGGCCTTTTTAAAATTCACAACCTAGACTAAATGTAACTATATTTAGCAGAAGACATTTGTAGAAAAGGAATTACAAATACAGGTCAAATCCCAAGATGCACATGGACTTCCCTGAATTCACGTCTAGCATTTCTTATATGTGTACAGGGCTTTTAATTTCCTACCGTGTTAGCTTATTTGATTCTTTCAACAGATCTGTGAGGGGGGAAAAGCAAACATCACTAGCCCCATTTTATAGGGTGTAATATTTTCCAGGGAGAAATGGAAATTACAGGACTTGCTCAAATCCTCACTGCACTGAAAGGCAGAGTTAGCACTATAACCTGGTTCATTGATTCCCAGTTTGGTGGTCTGTTATACTATACGTTTATTGATTACAGTGACAAGCTAGTGCAAACATATAAACTAGAGACTTCTATAGGTCCTTACCTTTGCATGGCACCTGCACGTGTTTTTTTTTTCTCGTTGTCTATGCTCCAGAATAGTTTATATAAGAAAAGAATTATGTATTTTCTAAATATCTCCAGTGATAATGAAAATATTCATATTTTAATGCCCTACTGGAGTAAAGTTTGGAAATATATTTTCCTGGAAACTCATCCCGAGATTGTCAAATCTATTGGAATAAAGGGTAAACAGTAGTCTTTAAAAATACTTTGGTAACATTTTTCTACATTGGGTTAATATCTTCATGAATATATACATGTATCATATTTTGCCTGAACCATGGTGACAGTGAATTGCGGCAATTAATAACCCTTCACCACCAAAAACCTCAGCATATGTCCACTGAAAATGATCAGACATTAAAATGATCAAATTCAAGACCTTTAACATTGATAAAATACTATTACCTAATGTACCTTCCAAATTCTAATTTACCAATTATTACAATTAAGACCTTTATAACAATTAAGTTTCTAATTCAGGCTCCAATCTAGGACCATACGTTTCATTTAATTGTCCTATCTGTTTAACTTCCTAGAACAGTTCCTCAGCCTTTCTTTGTATTTCATTACACTGACATTTTTGAAGACTAAAAGTTAGTTATATTGTTGAATGGCCATCAGTTTGGTTTTGTCCGATGATTCCTTATGATTGTATTCAGGTGATACATTGTAGGCAGAAATACCAAAGAAGCAATGTCGTGTCCTTCTCAGTGCATCATAGCAGAGGCACATAATGTCAGTTTATCCCTTGTGTGTGTGTGTATGTGTGTGTGAACATTCACTTTAATTACTTTGTTAAGGTGATGTCTACCAGATTTATTCACCATAAAAATATTTTTTCCCCCTTTATAATCAAGTAATCTGTGGGGAAATAACTGTGAATCTCTTTACCAAACTTGTATCCAATGATTTTAGTTTCTTGCCCAAATCAATTATTACTATGTTAATTTCAAAATATTGATTTCAAACTCTATTATTCCCATTACATTGATTAGTTAGCATTCTATATAAAGATGAGTCTTTCCTTCTCTCTCCTTTGTTAATGTATTGATTATTTTTTCTGTTTTTGGTTTTTGGTATCAGTTTAGACTTGTGGATTCTATTTTATTTGATGTGTTAAATTTATTACTTTCACGATTCATTTTAATGGTAAAATTGCCCATAATTTGGTTGTAGAAACCTTTCAATGCAGCTTTTATATCTCTTTGATACATTCCATCAGTGTTTGACCACCATCTTACTTTTTGACACAACAAGATGTTTCCAATTTCCGTAGCCTTAGAACCAGCCATTTCTCCAAAAGGCTCTGGTTCCTTGTATTGCAGAATGGTATTTAGAAACCAAGCACTTGGCATTAGCTGTTCTCATCGCTACTGGAGTGTTACTACTTCTAGACCTTCATAGTGAACAGAATTAGAGATGACTTTATATTGACACCTGTAATTATATCCAACATCACGGAGTTCTTCCTCTTCTTCCTTCAATCTAAAGATATATCTTTATTTTTCCACAGTCAGAACCCTAGCTTTCAGCACCATTAATATAATTACTCATTTGCTCAGTTCTATAAACACACACAAAATTGTTTTAGAATTGCTATAGCAACAGCATTACCAACAACAAACCTACTTTAAAAAGTTCAAGATTTGCTTAAGTTCTTCCTATCTTTAGACTGAGAGCATATGCTCAAAAGTAACTTGGATTAGTTTTTTTCTTCTTCTTTGTTGGTTATATTATCAATTCGGTATGTAATTAGGTCAATTTGTCTGTTTACATTCAATTTTACACTTTTCTCATCCTTATTGATTTAATTTCACTTTTCAATATGTAACATATTAACATGATTTCAAGAGTTAATACTATACACAAAATGTATACTCAGGTTTCTGAAAATGTTTTAATTTTTCCATATTCTTATGTTCTTCTTGTTGCAAAGGTTGCTTATGTGTTATGTTGGTTTTCTAAAGAATTAGCCTCTGGTTATATTGATCAGATCTACTTTTGCTTATTTTTCATTTTAGTAATATTTGTATCTTTATTAATTCCTTCCATTTAAATGCCTTGAATACGTGCTATCGATTTTCTCCTACAATCTTGCATTGCATATTTTTTGCATTAACTTTCAAGTTTTCTTCTTTTATAAGCACAATAATTTTCTTCTGTACTATTTTGGCTACCCACCATAGATTGTAAGATGTAGTTCCTTTATTTTCATTCAATTTCAAATAGTCTTCTATTTTCCCCAAGTCTTCATTTTCAAACTTTCTTTATCATTTAATTTTAGATATGTGTCACTTACAAACTGCATATGCTGTTGTTGTTTTTTTTCTAACTCAGCCTGAAAGCAGCAGTGGAATTTAATGTGTTCACATTTATTGAAATTATTGATATATATGACCTTATTCCTCCCATATTATGTTTCTCTTTATCATGCTTTTATTTATTTTTTCCTCTTCTAATTTTCTGCCTTTTTGTTTGTGTATCAATTAAGACTTTAATTTTTTTAATTTTTTAATTTTTAATTTTTATTTTTTAACATTTTATTTATTTATTTATTTTTAAACATTTTATTTATCTTTCCCGCTACCCCCTGCCCCATCCACTCTGGTAATGACTACTCCATTGTCCACGTCCATGAGTTTCTATTTTGTCCTGTTCGTTTGTTGCTTTTAGGT
>NW_006443567.1:4747073-4767259 GCF_000325575.1 Pteropus alecto
CTTTTTGAACGTTTCAATCTCCTTGCTAAAGAACTCATTCTGCTCATCTAGTTATTTTTTAAATTCCTGAAAGTGTTGATATGACTCGTTTCGGAACTCACTGAGATTTTTCAGAAATACCATCCTGAAATCTCTGTCATTTAAGTTGCATATTTCTATGTCTGTAAGCTTATTTTCTGGAGATTTTTCTCTTTCTTTCTGAGATGCATTGTCACCTTGGTTGTTCATGGTGTTTGATGAACTATTTCTCCGCCTATGCATTAATGGAATCGTGTTCTGCTTTTCTTTTTTTCCCCAGAAAGATTTATTATATAATGGTCTCTAGCCTTTTACAAAGAAGGTGTTTTTCTTTTGGGTTCCGGTAGGTGGCATCTAAGCCTCTTGGATCTCTGCTTTATATAAAATCTTAATAATGTCTTGTTTTCCCTTATAGATGTTTAATCACACTCACTACCCTCATTCTCAGTTCCTGTCAGTGTTAGTGACAGTTTCGGTAGCATTTGCTCAGATTCCCCTGGGGCTCCGCAGTGATCGGTCTCAGAGAGTATTGAGGAGCAGCCCTCTGGATTGGAGGATGGGGTCTGTGGCTCAGCTCAGTTTTGCAACCACAGCTGGTAAAAATCAACTGTTGTTTCTCTGCTGTTTGCGCTTTTCTGTTGTCCCTGTTTCTCTGCCTTCTGCCTTGATGACTGTGCCCTGCTGCTGGCCACGTGGAGCTCACAACACTCCCAAGCAAGGATGTTCAGGGAAGTCACTGCCCCTTCTCCTGTCCCACTTCTCCTACAGAGAGCTTCGGCTGTGAGAGGCAGCTTCTTTGTTTCTTTCAGTCCACTGCCCAATACCCGGGGTTCTAACCTGTGTTAGCTCTTACGCGCAGATCTCACACTCAAACGTGCTGGTATGCAGTTTGGGTGTTTTTTTGTAGAGTTTAGATGTTCAACTTATTGTTGTTTTAAGGGGAAAGATCTGGGAACTTCTCTCACTTCATCATGTTTAATCAGTACCTGGTTCCTTGGGTTTTTTGTTTGTTTGTTTGTTTTTTTGTTTTGTTTTTTAACCTCCTGTGAAGTCCCCACAAGTGTATTTATACTCTGAAACTACAACTCCTTAGCCAGTTTCCAGAAGTTTTCAGCATAGCAGGCAGCTGCTCCCCAAATTCAGCTCCACTCCTCTTCTCCTGGCTGATTTGTGTGGTGTACCAATTAAGACTTTTAGTTGCAAAAATAGAAACTCACTGTAGCTAGTTTAAAACAACAACAACAACAACAAATAATTGATTTAAATATTTTAGATAGATCACAGAATCTCTGGAAAGGTAAGATAAAGAAGCTTAAACTCAACATAGTAACAACATCCAAATAACACTTCAAACTTCTTCAGTGGAGACCCTCCTGCTGCTTCTGCTAAATGCTGAGTACTCAACATCTGCCATGCTACCTCTTGCAAACTGGATGTATCTACCACCACCCTTATTAGAATGTCTGCATGGTGTCTCCTTCTCCTTCCAATTCAAAGTGTCATATGGAAGCATCTGATTAAATCTAGGTCATGCATTTGTGCCCTACCTACAAGGGAGGCTGGAAAAGCAACTTCGTGGGCTTCTACATTGGAAGACTCAGACTCTCCAGTTGAGACAATTTCTCATATATAGGAAGAATGTTCAAAGGTACTGGACATTCAAAAAAAAAAATGATGAATGTCTACTACAATTACATTGCTTGATTTTTTGTTTTATTTTTTTTCATCTAGTGGTTTATAAGTTAAGTATCCTGTTTTCATTTTCTAGTAATCACCTTAAAATTTTAAACAGTTTTATTTTTATTATTCTATAAGTATATAAAATTAATAAACTCTATATCTTTTCTCTAAGCAAGATAAGATCTTTAACATGCTATCACTAGCCTCTCTGGCCTCACTGTCCCCTCACTTCCTCTCTCAAGTTGTGATCATTTCAGATTTTAGTTCCAGATATTTATGAATTCCTTTTGCCTTAGGCATTAACAATTATTTAGACTTAACTAAAAGTTTTGCTTTTTTGTTTTTGTTGTTCATCATTGTTTCCTGCAGTGGTGTGATGGATCCAACACACACTGACTCACAAGAGTCAACTGTTAGCAACTCTTTCTAACTCTGTGTTCAGTTGGTAACTTGATGTCAGCCATTGTGGGAGTATACATACTACAGAAATCAGCGAACACTACAAATCAGGGCTTTTCTTCTCAAGAGAGTCAGTTGTTAAGTATTTACCAGCACACCACTGGTGTCTTGTGTTATGTCTTTCTCTTTGTTGTTTATTGTCTTATTGTTTCTCTTTATTGTCTCTTTTTAATTTCAGTATACCCTTGAGTATTTCAGAAAGGGTCTCTGAATAATAAAACTTATGAATGTATTTCCCTCATACTTGAATGCTAGTTTGCCTAAGAACAGGACTTATTGAAGAGATTGCTATTTCTTCCCAAATTCCAATTTTCCCTTTTTCCTCAGGAACTAAACCTCAATTTTTTGCAGGGTAACTGCTGCCTGAAGTAAATGCTGTATTTTTCAGTCATCCTTTAGCCAAGTGTTGCCACATGATCAAGTTCTAGACAATGAAATTGAAATAAATACTGTGTAGGACTTCCAGGAAGCAATCTTAAAGACAACTGGCAAAACTGGGAGGAGTGATCATTTTTCTCTTCCTCCTGTTTCCTTCATGTTGCTGTTTGAAATATGGACAAAATGACTGGAACACCAGCAGCTGCATTGGACTGCAAGGCAAGCTGAGGATAGATGCCATTCCTTGAAAGTGGATTTGGGTTTATCCTACATGCCTCAACTTCTCTCTAATAGTTTTAATCTCTGTTTGTTTTATATTTTGGGAGGTTTTCTCTACCTGCATTTCCAATAACTAATTTCTTCTTTAGCCAAATGCATTCTATCCTTCAGTCATTTTGCTGATTTTTTTAACAGTCAGGTTTTTAATATCCAAAGACCCTTTTTTTTTATGGATTGAAATTGTAACAAGCCCTTATTCTTTCTCTTGTTCAGCTCTGGACATTTAATATTCACTCTATGGATAGAATCAAAACTAAAGCACCAAATAATATTTTGAATTCTGGATCTCAACTTCCAAATTACTATCTGGTGTTCTAACTCTGTGATTTCTTGAGAATAGAGAAAATAGGAGTTGCTGAGTTAATACTTGTAGTTAAAGTCACTGGTAAAGATTTTTATTGAGGAATCAGTTAGCAGAAAAGATACTTATTTCATCTTCCTCCCAATTACTTTAGGTTTCTAATGTAAATATGTAAGCTGAAAAACAGTTATCATCTAATAAAAACCAAAAAGCTACTTATTCTAGCTAATTTATCATTCTGGCAAACTTCTTCTGTAAAGGGCCAGATATCAAGTATTTATGGTTTTGTGGGCCATATGGTCTCTGTCACAATAACTCTGCCATTGTATTGTGAAAGCAACCATAAACAACAAATGAATGGATGTTGCTATGTTCCAATAAAACTTTAGTTATGAACAGTAACATTTCAATTTCATACAATTTTCAAGTGTCATGAAATATTCTTATTTTTATTTGTTTCAATCATTTAAAAATGTAAAAAATATTCTCGTTAGCCGACTATACAAAATCAGGTAGCAGGCTGAATTTGGTCTGCTGGCCATAATTTTCTGACCTCTGTTTTAGGTATTATCTTCAATGCTTGTTTTGGCCAGACATACCATGCAGTGTTCATATCTCTTTTCTTCTTTCACCTGAATTTCATGTTCAACTAATGGAAGTTTGAGAAGGGATCATAGGTGTTTCCTTTTTTGTTATTTCCTTTCTACTCAGCCTCATTTTGGCCAATTTGCACACACATTGAGATTCTATTCTTGACCCATCAATTATGTAAGCTACACATACACATACAGACACACATATACACAGAGCTGGGGTAAGAGAGAGACTGAGATATTGAGATAACCACATTTTCTTATTACTCTGAGAAACTGGGATGGCAGGTTCCATTAGCTTTTTGAATTTTGATGCTTTATACAATAAATAAAGCCAGTCTCTTTACAAGGAAGGAAAGCAGTATGACCTAATCCTAGAACTGTGGAGTTTTAGAGTCAAAAAGTGTTAGAATATTCATTCATGCAGATCATTCCATTTGATGGATATTCTCACATTGTGCTTCAAACCAGAAACATTTGTCTTCATAACATGGATCCTGGCATTTGTGGACTGAGAATCCTAATCCATCATTGCACTAATTTCCTTAACCACCTGGGCTTTACCTCTCTGATTTTACTTTTCTGAAGTAATGCCATCTAAAATATAATGATAAATAATAATAATAAGGCAGTTACCTTCCCTTGCCAGAAAGGAAATGAGGTGTGTGAACTTCACCAAAATATTTTCCAAAGCACATTGTTCCTTTGCATTTCATATCACATTTGCATAAAAATAAATAATATGATGTTAGTAGTTTTTGTTGTCTAAACAACAAGGCATTTTTAATAAAGACTCAGCCTTATTCTCTTTTTGACATATTCTTAGTAGAATAAAATTAAGGTAAATATCTGGAGAAAACAGACAGTTGCTTCAGGCTGAGCCACATTACTGGGGTCACCATGAGTGCCAGTGTCTGGTCCTCAGCTTAACAAATTCAGAAACTTGATTTTTATGGCATTTACGCTTCAGGCTACTGACTCATGCTAACCAAATTTACAGGAAACTAACTGATTAAACAGGAAGCCAATTGATTAATTTATACAGAAAAATAGAACTGCCAGCCAGCCAGTGCATTCTCTTCCAGAAGAAAAGATAACTTGAAAAACCAAATTAAAGTCTAAAGGTTGTTTGAAGACTTCAAAAATCAGGACAAGAGTTATTAGTTGAATTCAAAGTATACTAAAATAGCTATGGCAGCCTAATGAGATCTCTCCTCTGATGGAGTGCCAGATCTTTTCAGCAGATCCCAGGGTTTATGTTGACTGATAAGGGACCCCTCTTTTGCAGCCACTGCTAGAGACACATTGAGTAGGTCTTACTCTACAGCACTCTTATTTCAAGTCTCTAAGAAAACACTGTGGGGATTCTGTGACAACATCAAGCGTACCATCATTTGCATCATAGGAGTATCAGAAGAAGAGAGGGAGCAAGGAATTTAAAATTTATTTAAAGAAATAATGTCTGAAAGCTTCCTTAACCTGGTGAAGAAAATGGATCTACAAGCCCAGGAAGTGCAGAGTCCCAAACAAGCTGAACCTAAAGAGGCCCATACCAAGACACATCATAATTCAAATGCCAAAGATTAAAGAGAAAGAGAAAATCTTAAAAGCAGTAAGAGAAAAGCAGTTACCTATAATGAAGCTCCCATAAGACTGTCAGTTGATTTCTCAACAGAAACTTTGCAGGCCAGAAGAGATTGGCACAAAATATTCAAGGTGATGAAAAGCAAGGACCTGCAACCCAGATTACTCTACCCAGCAAAGCTATCATTTAGAATTGAAAGACAAATAAAGAGCTTCCCAGAGAAGAAAACGCTAAAGGAGTTTATCACCACCAAGCCAGTATTACAAGAAATGTTAAAGGGACTTCTTTAAGAAGAAGAAATAAATAATAAAAGTATGAATAATAAAATGCCAATAACTACATATGTATCAAAAATTACTTTAAATGGAAATGGATTAAATGCTGCAATCAAAAGATATAGGGTGACTAAAAGGATAAAATAACAAGACCCTTCCATATGCTACCTACAAGAGACCCATTTCAGATCAAAAGACACATACAGATTGAAAGTAAAGGGATGGAAAAAGATATTTCATGAAAAGGGAAACAAACAAACAAAAAGCAAGGTAGCAATACTAATACCCAACAAAATAGACTTTAAAACAAAGGCTATAACAAGAGACAAAGAAGGACCCCGCAATTCCATTTCTGGGTATTTATTCAAAAAAAACAAAAACACTACTTCGAAAGGATGTGTACATCCATATCTTCATTGCAGCATTATTTATAATAGCCAAAATATCGAAGCAATCTATACATTCATAAGTGGATGAATGGATAAGGAAGCAGTGGTATATATATACACATTACTCAGTCATAATAAAGAATGAAATCTTGCCATCTGCAACAACATGGATAATTCTAGAAGGTATTGTGCTGAGTGGAGTAAGTCAGACAGAGAATGATGAATGTCATATTTCACTTGTATGTGGAATCTAGAGAACAGGAAAAACAAATGAACAGAAATAATCTCATAAATACAGAGAACATTTTGATGATTGCCGGCTTGGAGGGTGTGGGTCTGAGCGAATAGGGGTGAGGATTAAAGAGTACAAATTGGTAGTTACAAAATAGTCATGGGGATGTAGAGTATAGCACGGGGAATATAGTCAGAAGTAGTATTGTAATAGCTCTGATGGATATTGGATCCATCTGATGGATCACTTCATAAGTTATATAAATGTCTAATCGTTGTGTTGTACACCTGAGACTAAAATGATATTATATGTCAACTATAACTGAAAAAGTAAAAATATAAACATTTAAAAAAACACACTAAAAAAAAAAATATATAGCCAAAGACACACAGACAATATTCTGCTGCCGCCACCTAATGGACCAAATATTTCTACATCAAAGTCGTTCCCTTCTCTAAACTGCTTTTACTATAATCTTGTTCTATTCACTGAAAAATTTCTTCCTTCTTTTTCTAACTGAAACTCTGCTCTCCTCTGACAAC
This sequence comes from Pteropus alecto, assembly GCF_000325575.1. NCBI lineage: Eukaryota > Metazoa > Chordata > Mammalia > Chiroptera > Pteropodidae > Pteropus > Pteropus alecto. Next base: position 4,753,805 of record NW_006443567.1, read on the forward strand.
ATCATTTCCCCTGTTGCCTTAAGTGGTGGCTGTTTTCCTTTTCTACCAAACCTTCCCAAACTACTGGATCTGGAGATGGTATAGGTGTCATGTTTTCCATTTCTATTTCCAGACTATTCTTCCCTCACCAAAACACCTTCATTTTGAATCTCATGTCATCAAACCAAAGCACTTACTGCACCCTCCTTGTTGCATCGATACTATCACCTTTTCATTATTTCTTATCCCTCATAGTTTTCACTTCGTTCAGTATCCAGCTTAGATTCCATGGCCAATCATAATTTCTCTCCACATATACCCATGACTCCCTTGCCCTTGCATTGCTACATCATACTCATTTGGCAAAGTATCCACTTTGTTTTAATCAGATTTTCTGCCTCCTCTACATCTGGGCAGCTTAACACACAAAATGTCTACTGGTTTTATTTTAATTTCATGACCACTGTCCTTATGTGGGCCCTTAATGCTGCTCAACAATTTCATTACATTTACTCATTCATTCATTCATTCACTCACTTGTCTGTACTAATAATACCTTACTTTCTTCCCCAACCTCCAGTACCTCTCTCATCCTTCTTTGCAGCTGATGACCTAGTTTATTTCACTAGAAAGTAGAAGCAATAAGATGAGAAGTTATTTCTCATACTCTCACCACCTGCTGACTTCCATCTGTGTACACACACTGCCCTCCCTGTCGTTACTGTAGATGAACTCTCTGTGCTCTTAGCTAAGGCTAACACCTCCTCTTGTTCACTCAACTCCATTTCATTTCATCTACTTAAGGACAATCATCCAGCAATTCTCTTATCTCTCTCCTACATTATCAATTTTTCCATCTTTACTGGATCATCCCATCAGTATACAAACATGTTATTTCTCCCATCTTAAAAAAAAGTTTTTAATTTTATATTGCCCCCCAATTACTATCCATTTCTCTCTTCCAATTTATAGAAAACCTCCACAAAAGTATTGCCCAATGCTGTTTTCAAATTATTATTATTAAATTTTTGAGAGCGACATTGGTTAATAAAATTATATAGGTTTCAAGCGTAAATTCAATAATACATCATCAGTGTATTGCATTGTGTGTTCACCACCCAAAGTCAAATCTCCTTCTGTCACCACATATTTGACCCCCTTATCCTTATCTACCTCTTCCTTCTACCCTTCTCTTTGGTAACCACTAAACTGCTGTCTGAGTCTCTACTTGTTTGTCTTGATCTTTTGTTGCTTTCAGTCTTATATCCCATAAATAAGTGAAATCATATGTTTCTCAACTTTCCTGTCTGACTTATTTTGCTTAGCATGATGATCTCAAGATCCATCCATGTTGTCTCAAATGGCAGCATTTCATCTTTTGTTATGGCTGAGTAATATTCTGTAAGATGTACCACAGCTTCTTTATCCAATCATCTATTGAAGGACACTTCAGTTGTTTCCACGTATTGGCTACCATGAAAAATGCTGTAGTGAACATCGGGGTGCATATATCTTTATGAATAAATGTTTTCAAATTTTGGAGGTAGATACCCAGAAGATGGATTGCTGGGTCATATGGTAATTCTATTTTTAATTTTTTAAGAAATCTTCATACTGTTTTCCATAGTGGCTGTACCAATTTACATTCCCACAAGCAGTGTATGAGGGTTTCTTTTTCCCCACAACTTCTCCAACACTTGTAATTACTTGTCTTGATAATAGCCATTCTTAGCTGCCCTCTTAGCACAACAGGCAGCATGTCAGTCTCATAATCTAAACATTAATTCTCTCTTAAATCAATTCCAATCAGTCTTTCACCTCCACCACTTCACTAAAACTGCCCTTGTCAAGGTGACCAATGACCTTTGGTCATTGACTCATGCTAACCAAATTTACAGGAAACTGATTAAACAGGAAGCCAATTGATTAATTTATACAGAAAAATAGAACTGCCAGCCAGCCAGTGCATTCTCTTCCTGAAGAAAAGATAACTTGAAAAACCAAATTAAAGTCTAAAGGTTGTTTGAAGACTTCAAAAATCAGGACAAGAGTTGAGAAACGTATGATTTCACTTATTTATGGGATATAAGACTGACCTTTACCTTGCTGAATCCAATGGTCACTCTCTGTTATTATTGTACTTGACTTACCAGAAGCATTCGACACTGTGCCACCACTTCCCCCTTGCTTCACTTGGACTCCAAAACTCCATACTCCCCTGGTCCTCTTGCACCTCACTGGCCTCTCTTTCTCAGTCTTCACTGCTGTTTCATCCTCATTTCCCTCACTTTTCAATATTAGAATTCTCTGGGGATCATTCACTGGTCCTTTATTTTCTCTCTACACTCACTTCTTCAATAATCTCATGCAGTCTCATGGCTTCAAATGCCATCTATGTGCTGACAACTCCCAAAGTTATACCTCCAGCCTAGATTCCTTCCCTGAACTTCATACTCATGTATTCACCTTCTTATATTTCAGAAGTCCACTCATATATCTCAAGACTAACATACAAAATCAAACTCTTGACACACCTTATCCATCCATGCCCACTGTTGAAACCTGCTCCTCCTATAGTCCTCACTATGTCAGTAAATGGAATTTCCATCTTTTCAGTTGCTCAGGTACCGCCTTTGTTTCTTCCTTTTCTCAAATACTTTGCATCCAATTTATCAGCAAATTCTGTTATCTCTCCTCCAAAATATAACTAAAATCTAATCTCTTCTCACCAACTTCCTTACTACCACCCTGGTTCAAACCACCATCATCTCTTGCCTGGGTTATTGCAATAGCTTCCTAACTATGTTTCCTACAACCCATGCTCCATTACAGTTTATTTTCAATACAGCATACAAAGTTGATTTGATTAAAATGAAAAATCAAGTCATGTCATCCCTCTGTTCAAAACTTTACAATAGCTTCCCATCTCCCTCAATCAAGACCAAAGTTCTTGTGATAGCTTATAAGACTCTACATAATTGTCTCATTCACTCTTTTTCAGTAGCCCTGGCTTCTTTATTCTTTCTCCAACCTATCAAGAAGCTCCCCACTTATGGACTTTGCCCCAGCTGTTTTCTCTGCATTGAGTGATCTTCTCCCAGGTAGCCCCATGGCTCACTCCCTCTTCTCTTTCAGGCTTTATATACATGACTATACTATTTTAAATTGCTCTATCCACACCCAACATTTTCTATCTTCTTCCCTGATTTCTTCTTCTTTGTTTTATTAACTGCTTATCTGTCTTTGTTGCATTTATCACTCTCATACAAACTATATATTTTACTTATTGTCTTATTTATTGTCTGTTTCCCTACCACTACCACCATCACCATCTCCACTAGAAAAGAAGCTACATAAGGACAGAAATTTTGTCTGTCTCATTCACTTCTATATCCCCAGGGTTTAGAAGAACACCTAGATCACACCAATAAACTTAATTAAAAATATTAAAAAAGTAATAGCTCTCTAAATGCAATGTTATATCCTAGGTTGGATTCTGGAATACAAAAAGGACACTAGTGGAAATTCTAAAAAGATCTGCAGCTTACTTAATAGTTATATACCAATATTGGTTTCTTAATTGTGAAAATGTACCATGGTAATGTAAGATGCTAATATTAAGAGAAAATGGGTAAGGGGGTACCTGGAAACTCCATATTATCTGTAGATTTTTTTCTGCAAATTTAAAATTGTTCAAAAACTTTTTATGCTTTGTGTGTGTATGTACGTATGTGTATTACTGAATAATGACACCCTGCAAAAAAAGATTTCTACTTCTCATTCCTGGAACCTGTAAATATGTTAAGTTACATAGAAAAGGTGGATTAGTTTGCAGATGGAATTAAGTTTGCTACTAATCTGACCTTTATTGAGGGGGAGTGGGGATGATGATTGTCCTAGATTATCCAGGTGGGTCCAGTGTAATCACAAAGGTCCTTAAAATGAGAAGAAGAGGGCAAAAGAGAGATGTGACTATGAAAGAATGGTCAAAGTAATGCAACATTGCTGGCTACAAAGATGAATAAAGGAGCCAAGAATTTGGAAAGCCTTTGGAAGCTGTAAAAGTTAAGTGAACAGATTCTCCTCTAGAGAGAGAATGAGAAGGAAATGTAGTCTTGCTGACACCTTGATTTATCCCAGTGAGATCTAGGTCGAAATTCTAACCTACAGAATTGTAAGACAAAAGCTAAGCAGGGTTGGGCCTGGTTAGTACTTGGATGGGAGACCACCTAGGAAAACCAGGTGCTGTAGGCATAAAAAATAAAAAAATAAGGGATTGTAAGCTGACAGTGTCCTTGCAATCTGTGAGGTTATCCAAAGGTTGCCTCGCCTAAAAAAATTTTTTTAAAAAGAATTGTAAAATAATAAATGTGTGTAGTTTTAAGAAACTAAGTTTAAGATCACTTTTTATGATAGAAATAGGTAACTAAATATATATAATCTGTAGTCATTATTACAACCCAGAAAAGTAGATATCATCTTCATTTTACAGAAGAGAAAACTGAACTTCACAAAAACTAATGTGACATAGCAAGTAAGTGGCAGAGCTGGGACTGAAATCAAGTTCTGACTCTTCATTCTACATTCTATTATCAACATACTGCCTTTCTGGTTAGGGTCAAGTCTTAGCCCACAAAACCCTATTTAACTCATAATATGGGCAAAATATTGAATGTTTGCAAGTTTAAAAAAATAAATTTTGAAAAGCAAAAGTGACTATGGAGCCACTCTTTATTTTAAACATCAAAAAGTGTATTTTGAAGGAGCATATTTAAATACTTTAAAAAAGAGACATATGTACCAGTTCTCTATCATGTTCTAATACCAGAAAATGAAATGCATTATACTTGTGTAAGTAGTGTCTGTTTACCTTGAAGGTTGGTTAAAGTAAATCAGACTTAATTTTAAAAATAAGGACGTAGAGACTTTTGCAGAGAAGCTGAATGTGACTTTGGGCCATTTTTCAGGGCTTTAAAGATTGAAGGCACTAGGAATTTTTTAAATTTAATATCTAATTTTACTTCAAAGCTTATGGATACAGATGCATCACTAGCACTGCTCTTACCTAGCCTTGATCAGGATTGTTTTCAGCTCACAAAAGAACATTGCTTTCACTCAGAAACAACAACAAAAAATTGCCCCAAGCCTCAAAGCAAAATTTCATAATCTGTTTTTTTACTCTCTATCTCCTGGTTTCTTGTTTTTTCACCACGTCTTTATCTTGGGCTCTGTGTTTTTCTATTTCTACTTAGGATATGGGTATATGTGTTTGGAGTTGAGAAAGTACTTTCTTCTCCATTAATTCAGTTTGATTTTGCCGTTCTCAAAAATCCTTTGAGGTAGACAAAACCAGTATTACTATTTATGTTTTATAGATAAGGAAACCAAAACTCAGAGAGATGGAACTGAGACGCAAATTCAAGAGAGTCTGAGTCGAGGTTGAGTTCTATTTCCACCACCACCTGCTACTTCATCTCCAAAGATGAAGCCACACTCCACTGGAACCTAGTTGAGGAAGATGCTGTCCCTCAGGGGGAAAATTTGAAGGAAAAGAAAACCAAGAGAACAATGATGTTGTTGTTCCTATATGGAAGGAAGGAAAGAGGGAAAAGAAAAAAATGTAGTGCTTATGGGTCTAGGGGTGAGTACATGGGCCAATTATTTATGCCACTATAAATGGTAGATGAGGAAGATGGGGCCCGATGTCATGGGAAGGAAAGGAGACTCACAGTTGCCAGCATCAGAAGGGAAAGTTAAAGCTAAGGAAGCCATTTATACATAAGGGACATTGTTAATTTGGGAGTTTATAAGCTGAGACTGAACTGTCTAAGGAGATCCTGAAGCAAACTGTATGTAAGCTATGTAAATTTTAGATTTGACTGTAACAAATCTCCTTAGTTTCACTTTCTAACCCATGCTTGCTTCCAATTAGAGTCCAAAGCCAGTTCCCTTGGGCATTGAGCAAGAAAGGACCTGTAGGTTTAGACCCCATATTTACCCTTTAGCCTCAGCAACCCCAAGGCTGAATCAGAAATTTTTCTAGATTATTCTTGTTGGGATTCCTGAACCAAACATTGTTCACCTCTTGGGCCCCTATGCCAGGGTCAGGCTGGTCCTAATAAGGTGATTCTCATCTTTTTTGAGATGTTTAGAGATATATGCCTCAAATTTACTAAGTTTTCCTCCTCTTTGTATTATCTCCTCATCAAACAAACAAACAAAAAGTCCCCCAACACAATTTAGTCATTAGCTTTCCTGGCAGCAAAAAGCTCATATTTTTCTAGACCTTATGTTATTTTTCAAACAAATATCAGCACACCTTCAGCTTTATATTTTAGTTGCTATTGCCTACTCAACTGAGATTTCCTTTCCATCATCAATATTACTTAAGGAGCACTTACAGCATCAGGATCATATGATCAGATTACTTTTACCTCTACAAAATCTTGTCTGAGAGATAAAAGTGATAATCCTTATCCAAAGCATTTAGCACAGTGCTTGATTATTATTATTTTTTTTCTTAAAAACGTTTCTTTAATTTCATGCCACCATGCCCAAATTCATAGATTAATTTAGGGTGCTTCCTTCTTAATGATATGTATAAATACTGAAACATCAAAGGATGAGATACTTCACATAGGGTTTCCTATAAATAATTTACCCCAATCATGGCATGAAGATTCTCGTTATTTTGATCCCAGAGTTCTTTTCCTTTCTCCTGGCTGTCCAGTTCTTTTCCCTTTTTTCTTAATCATCTTTTGTTGTACATAGTAGGCTCCATCTGACTTTGAGGACCTACAGTCATCTGGATATTGCCTATACATTTATAATTGTGTTTGTCTAACAATTCATTTTTTTTTTTTTTTGGTTTCAAAATTAAATTTAATATGTGAATTCCAAGAACAACGTAGAACCACTTCCGTTTGATCTGAAAGCAAGGCTTCCAACAGCTTTAACCATCTGGACCATGGCTGTAACGCAGAAAGAAATGAAAAAATCTATGAGCATTGTGGGCAATGTAGCCATACAGAAGCCTCCCTCTAGCCTATTGATTAGAATGGGTGTCAACTATGAATATTTGCTTAACAAGTGCGATGGGCAGTTTTATGTGTCAACTTTGCTGGGCCACACTCCCTAGCTATTCCATCACATAGTAATCTAAGTGTTGCTCTGAAGATATTTTATAAATTTGGTTAACACCTAGAATCAGTTAAATTTGTGTAAAGGAGATTACTCTGGAGGAAGAAGAAATTCTGCTTGTGGACTGTAATGTTAACTCCTGCCTAAGAGATTCCAGCCTGTCTTTTCTGATGGCTTATCCTACAGACTTGCTTACCCATCCTCCACAATCAGTAAGCCAATTCATATATACACGTATATATTAGATATATAAAGTATACGATATATATGAGTGTGTCTATATATACATACATAGATACAAGTGTAAATTCAAAAATGCATTAAAAGAGAAATAAGAAGGGAGATTTTGTTGTTGTTGTTGTTGTTGTTTTTCAACAGATCCTGCCTCAGGTTTATTTGTACAAGTAGCACTGGAAGACACCAGCCCAACGCAGACAGTAGCCCAGGGCTCACACCAATACTTCCATCTTCACATCGATAGACATACTTCTACTCTGGAGTTTTTGGGGGGTCTTGGTCACCTTTGGGAGCTGGAGCCTGGGCCTGAGCTGGAGGTGGAGCTGCAGCCGCAGTCTGGGCCTCTGAGCCTTGGCCTTGGGCTTTGGCCAGCAGAGCCTGAGACCCTCAGCAATATGGGCACAAGCACATTTCCCAAGCTTGGGGTAAGCAATGTGGGTGAGTCAACCGAGCTTGAGGGCTGCTACCCTTTGGGATCTTGGGCTTGACTTCTTTGGGCTTTACGAGGGCCTTGACAGACCCAGCACGTACACTCATGGCCTTGGCATTGTTGGCTTGCATCTTCAGCCCTTTCTTATTGTGCTCTTTGGCAAAGTGCATGTTCCTCAGGAACTTGAAGTCCACCCCCTTAAGAAATTTGTATCTTTGTGATCAGGGTTTCTTGATGCCATTTCGGTGCCATTTTAGGAACTGATTGTGCATTGTGTGGTTCTTGGACTTGGCTCTGTCTGCTCCCGAAGCACCTGAAGGAAGAAGGGAGATGTTTGAGTCTGACACATTGACAAGTGAAGTTAACAAGAAGAGAGAAAATGCCAGAATCATCAAGTCATCCTGAAAGGTTAACTTATGTTCAGTTTAGTAAAGAGATATTGACAGGATAAAATGCTTAAAAGAACTTTCAAAATTCTGTTTGGGTTCACTATCAAAAATATGTCTTATATATTAAATGAAAGCCTGAGTTAAAAAACAGAATCATTCCAGACTTTGTAGGCTAGGTAAATTATTTTATTCTTTATTCTAAGACAAACTGTATACCATTTAAAGATTTCGTGCAAGAGTTGGCATGATCAGATTTGTATATCAAAACAATCACTCTGCTTTCTGGGTGGATATCAAACTAGAGAGAGATGAAAGTGGAAGTGGAGAGACCAATTAAGAAACTTGCAATGGTTCAGATCAGGTGAGAAAAGACGGTGGCTGGAATTGGAGTTATGGCATCAGCAATAAAGAGAAGAGGGCAGATATGGCCATATTTTGCCGTCAAAGCAATGGTTAGAACTTCCCGAAGACTGAATATGAAAGTGAAAGAGTGGGATGTGTCAATGATAAATGCTAGGTTTCTTGTCATGGAACAAGACAGAAGAAGTTGTCATTAGCTAAAGCAGAGAATACTGGAAGAGTGCCAGATTTCGTTGAAGGGGATGGTAGAAAGAAAGAGAAAGAAGAGCATGAGTTATTTTTAAGACCTGTTTAAATTAAAATTTCTAGGAACCATCTAAGAGGACATATCAAACTGATAGCTAAATGTATAGGTCTAGATCTCAGAGCAAAGTTCAGTCTGAAGTTACAAATGTGAGTCATCTGCCTATAGGTGGTAATTAAAGCAGAGGTTGTAATTTAAATCATCTAAAGAGAGAGTATAGAGTGAGAAGAGATGAATAGCCTAGGATTGAGCACTGAGGTGCTTTACTATTTAACAGCCAAATGCATATGCCTGCTCATGGTATAGCTTCAATAAATATTTATTGAACTACCCTTATGAAAAAGGTTCTGATGCACCTGTTGTTGTTGATCAAACCCATAGAGATCCCAAACACATATCTTTAAATGTTATAGTGGATTCTGGACTGAAACATCTTCCATCCGCTTGGCACCAATCAATCCACCTTCCCCACAGTGATATAGGAGATTGCTGCCAAGTGGCGCTGAGATTCATTCAAGCTGGATCTGTTTTTCTCCTGCTTTCTTCTGCAGCACAAGATACAATCCACACAGGATAGTTCATTCATGCATTTTAAAAAATAACTTTAACATCTTTTTAATCAAATAATGTAGCTGTTTGATAGAGGAAATTTTAAGACAGCTGAAAAGAGCAAAGTAAAAGATTATTAGGGTATTCTCTGTGAATAAAATTATGTGGATTTTCATTCTACTGGAAGTTTGGCACAAAACTGAACACCTGTCTAAGCCAAAAATTTCTCTTTAGTGTTTAGAAGCCCTGAACATGTTTTCCATTAGATTAAAAGAAAAAAAAAACACTCTATAACAGAACCTCATTAGTTTGATACTAGGTATGTTGAGCATAACTTGGATTTAGGTCAACAGTATCTCTTATAGAATTTCAAATAACGAAAGCTAATGGGCCTATGCAAAGAATTTGAATCCTAGGTGAGAAGTGAATTTGCAAAAACCCTCTTATCTTTGGTGTGACAAAGCACATTCCTTCCAGGTATATATGGCTTCTGCTTCACTCACATCAAAATCTTTGAAAAGGAAGCTGGAGACCAACTTATATCTCTCCAGTAAAACTGATAGATTTTAATTCCTTAAAATATCAAGTTAACAAGGTTTTATTATATCAAATGTTTGTATAATTTCAGTGTGAAAAAATTTTTGCATACATTTGTTAAGGTCTCATTGCAATCTGTGAGGTGGATCAGAAAGAAGTAGAGAGGTGAATAATATAAGCCTGTGCTCCAAATAAAACTAACCCTGTAGTTCTTGATTCTCACAATGCACTTTTTTATGGAAAAGAATAAATGCAACAAGTTTCTACCTTGAAAATGACTTCTCATGTATATTCAGAACCCTTACCAAGTGAGTGTAGATCAGCTAATTGGGCAACAAATTTACAAGGAAGTTATTTCCAAATCTAAAGCCCAGGATGGACTAGGCTAGGCCTTAGTCACCTGCATTCAGTGGCTACCACCACAGACTTCTTGAGGATCTGGCTATATTCAATGTGAAATCAAAGAATCCCAAGTCTGACACTAAAATATAGGCTTTGACTTAGAAATAACATTTTATCTTTCTTTTTAAATATGATCATTTTAAAGAAATCAAGTTTGAGACATAGTAACATTTTGGAAAGACAGCAACCAAAGCCTCAAAAGTATAGCTATGTGTCCAAATGTAAATGACATTAAAGAACGAACTATAGTATCAGGAAAAATACACACTGAACAAACTACACAGTATGTCTAAACATTTTGAAATTATAATTTAAACCTTATGAGTAAAAGCTGAAAATTATGCTGTTTTTGCTAGAGATTACGTGCACCTTTTCCTTTATCATACCCCCAAAGCTTGAAAGTTTTCTCTAGCAAAAAGCAACAGCTACATACACATAAAATGCTTATTTGCTAATATAATTCCCCTGTTTCATCCAAAATGCGATGCATATGACTTCAAAGACTAGAATTTGGGGCAGGTATATGGGAACAGGAAAAAAACACTATTCAAGTTTCAAAACCTGGTCTTTTTTTTTTTAAATTAAGTTTATTGGGGTAACATTGGTTAATACAATTATATAATTTTCAGGTGTACATTATAATTTGACATCTATATATTCTATTCTGTATTTACCACCCAAAGTCCAGTTTCCTTCAGCTACTATATATTTGATCCCTTTTACCCACTGCACCTTACTCCTACTCCCCTATATTTGACCCCGTTGACCCCATCTAACTCCCCCCTTTCCCCCACCGCCTACCCTCTGGTAACCACTATTCGATTGTCCATGTCCCTGAGTCTCTGTTTGTCCTGTTCATTTGTTGCTTTTAGGTTTATATCCCACATATAAGTGATATTATGTGATTTTCCACTTTTTCAGTATGGCTTATTTTGCTTTGCATGATTATCTCAAGGACTATTCATGTTGTTGCAAATGGTAGTATTTCATCTCCTCTTATAACTGAGTAATATTCCACTGTAAACATGTATCACATCTTCTTTATCCAATCCTCTATCATATGACACTTTTGTTGCTTCCATGTCCTGGCCACTGTGAATAATGCTGCTATGAACATCGATGTGCAAATATCTTTTTAGCTATGCGTTTTCAAATCTTTAGGGTAAATACCCAGTAGAGGGATTGCTGGATCATATGGTAGATTAATTCTCATTTTTTTGAGGAACCCCCATACTGTTTTCCATAGTGGCTATACCACCTAAAAGCAACAAACAACAATCAGAGACTCATGGATGTGGACAATAGACTAGTGGTTAGCAGAAGGTGGGGGAGGGGGGAGGCAGATGAGGTAAAAGGGGTCAAATATGTGGTGACAGAAAGAAATTAACTATGGGCAGTGAACATACAATACGATATTTATGACTTACTGTTCAATTGTACACTTGAAACTTACCTGATTTAGTTTATCAATATCACCATAATAAAAATAAATAAACTAGATAGATAGATGATAGATAGATAGATAGATAGATAGATAGATAGATAGATAGATAGATAGATAGATAGAAATTAACTCAAACATTAAAAAAAACAAATACGAATTATCTTATTTGAAAAGAAGAAAGGATGGGAGAGTTCCCAGTAGAGGGAACACCATTTGTGAAACGTAGAGACAAGAGAACACGGTTTCTCTCATAATAGAGAACTGAGTGGAGTTTTAGCACGGCTGAAACCAAGCAATTCATGTTGGGAAATGATGAATACCAAGTATAGAGGCCTTATCATGCCGAGATTTACAAGCCCTTCCTTAACAAAGAAAACCCCTCCAGAAGTTTATTAGGGCTAGCGATTTACCCGAAGAGATTTTTATAGGTGATACCATGAATGTTTGTTGTTCTAAAAACAGCATTTTAGTAACAGCACTTTGAAAATCCATTAAAAAGTAATGTTGCTTGATTAGAGTAGATGGCCTTTTTTGCGTATGAAATAAAATGTGACAGTTCTTGCTTTGTAGCAAGATTAAGATTATTCTCTATTCAGAAGAAAAGATGGGGGGCGGATGCATAATTACAAGAACGCTAAAGTTTTCAAATTTTAACCAAAAAATTTTTATAAGAATTCTTTTAACATCTCAGTTTTTAATTCTGGGCATTAAGGATTTTTGTATTAGTATGATGTAGGTTTCATTTGTTCTTCCTTTTCTAGTTTTTTAAGATGAAGCATTAGGTTGTTCATTTGGGCTCGTTATTATTTTTGGAGATAGGCCTGTAATGATATGAACTTTCTTCTTATGACTGCTTTTGCCATGTCCCAAAAGTTTTGATATGTCGTACTATCATTATCATTCGTTTCTATGTATTTCTTGGTCTCTATTTTTTTTATTTTTTCCCTGATCCAGTTACTCTTCAGTAGCATGTTGTTTAGTCTCCATTTATTTGTGGTTCTTCCTGATTTGTTTTTGCATTTGATCTCTATTTTCAAAGCATTATGATCAGAGAATATGATTGGTATGATTTCAACCCTCTTATATTTGTTGAGGCTATTTCTGTGTCCCAGTATGTGGTCAATCCTTGAGAATGTTCTATGTGCACTAGAGAAGAATGTATAAGTAGATGTTTTGGGATGATGATCGGTCCTGACATTGGGGTATTTAGGTCCCCTACTACACTAGTGTTTTGGTCTGTTTCTCCCTTTAGTTCTATTAGTAATTGCTTTACATATTTTGGGTTTTGGCCTGATTGAGAGCATAGATATTAATAAGTGTTATATCTTCTTGGTGCATGATTCTCTTTATCATTATGAAGTGTCCCTCAGTATCTTTATTTACCTTTTTTATTTCGAAGTCTATTTCATTTGATATTAGTACTAGTACTCCCGCTTTTCTATGAATGCCATTTGCTTGAAATATTATTTTCCACCCTTTCACTTTGAGTCTATATTTATCTTTGGAACTGAGATGTGTTTCCTGGAGGCAGCATATTGTTGGGTTTTCTTTTTTTTGATCCAATCTGCAACTCCGTGCCTTTTTATTGGTGAATTCAGTCCAGTTACATTTAGGGTGATTTTTGAAATATGAGTTCTTCTTAAAGCCATTTTTTCTTTTGCTTTCTGGTAGCTCGGTGTTTCCATTGCTTCCTTTTCTTTATATTTCTGTTTTTTTTTATTTTGGTTGGCTTTTGTTAATTTTC
>NW_006443567.1:4768501-4781932 GCF_000325575.1 Pteropus alecto
TGACTGTTCAGAATTCGCTGAGTTTTTTCAGAAGTACCATCCTGAATTCTCTGTTACTTAAGTCACATATTTCTATGTCTGTAAGCTCATTTTCTGGAGATTTTTCTCTTTCTTTCTGAGATGGCTTTTCACCTTGGTTGTTCATGGTGTTTAATGGAGTATTTCTCCACCTGGGCATTAATGGAAGTGTATTCTGTTGTTTTTCCAGAGAGAAGATTTATTATATAAAGGTCTCTCTTTAGCCTGCTGCAAAAAACGAAGCTTTTTGTTTGTTTGTTTGTTTTCAAGTAGGTGGCATCTAAGCCGCTTGGATCCCTGCTTTATATAAAGCCTATTGTTTTTCATTTTCTTGTAAATTCTAATCACACTCACTACTCTCAGTTTCAGTCCCTGTCAGTGTTAGCAACAGTTTCGATAGCATTTGCTCAGATTCCCCTGGGGCTCTGTGGTGTTCGGTCTCAGAGAGTATGGGGGAGTGGCCCTCTGGTTTAGGGGTTGGGGCTGTGACTCAGCCTCGGTTTTACAACTGGAGCCAGTAAAAATCAACTGTTGTTTCTCTGCTGTCCCATCCTGCTTCTCTGCTTTCTGTTCTGATGACTGAGCCCTGCTGCTGACTGCATAGAAAAGTCTCAGCACTTCCAGGCCGGGCCGATCAGAGATGTTGCCACACCATCACCCCTCCCTCTCCTCCTGCAAGGAGCTCTGGAGACTGTGAGAGGTACCTTCTTTATTTGTCCCAGTCTACCACCTGACCCCCAGTGTTCTGACCTTTGGTAGCTCTATGCATAGATCCCACACTCTATGACCTCTTCTTTCAAAAGTTCTGCATTATACATCTCCTTTAAGATATGTGGAATCTTAAGGCCATTTATGACAAACCCACACTTAACATGATTCTCAATGGGGAAAAGCTAAAAGCATTTTCTTTAAGTCAAGAACATGACAAGGATGTCCACTTTCACCATTTTTATTTAACATAGTATTGGAAGTCTTAGCCACAGCATTCAGATGAGAAAAAGAAATAAAAGGCATCCAAATTAAAAAGGAAGAAGTAAAACTGTCATTATTTGCAGATGACATAATACCATATATAGAGAACCCCAAAGATTTCACCAAAAAAATATTAGTACTCATAAATGAATTCAGTAAAGTAACAGGATAAAAATTAATATTCAGAAATTGGTTTCATTTCTATATACCAATAACAAACTATCAGAAAGAGAAATTAAGTAAATAATCTCGCTCACAATTGCATTAAAATAAAATACCTAGAAATAAATTTAACTAAGGAGGTAAAAGACCTGTACTCAAAAAATTATAAGTCATTGAAGAAGATACAAATAAATTGAAAAATATCATTCTCGCGGATAGGAAAATTAACATCTTTAAAAAGTCCATACTACCCAAAGCAATCTATAGATTCATTGCAATCTCTATCAAAGTACCAATGTTATTTTTCACAAAACTAGAAAGAATAATCCTAAAACTTACATGGAACCACAAAAGACCCTGAATAGCCACAGCAATTGAGAAAGAAGAACAAAGTTGGAGGTATCACACTACCTGATATCACACTATATTACAAGACCATAGTAATTAAAACAGCATGGTACTGGAATAAAAACAGTTACATTAATCAAGAATAGAGAGCCCAGAAGTAACCTATGCCTATCTGGTAACTTAATCTATGACAAAGGAGGCAAGAATATACAATGGGGTAAAGATAGTCTATTCAATAAATGGTGTTGGGAAGAGTGGACAGATACATACAGAAAAAATGAAACTAGATCACCTTCTTATACCATATACAAGAATAAACTCAAAATGGATTAAAGACTTAAATATAAGACTTGAAACCATCAAACTCCTAAAAGAAACCATAGGCAGTAAACTCTCTGACATTGCTATTAGTAATTTTTTTCTGATATATCTCCTTGGGCAAGGGGATCAAAAGAAAAACAAACAAATGGGACTACATCAAACTAAAAAGTTTTTGCACAGCAAAGGAAATCATCAACAAAATAAAAAGACAACCTACTGAATGGAAGAAGATTTTTGATTATGATACATCCAATAACGGGTTAATATTCATAATTTATGTAAAACTCATTCAACTTGACACCAAAAAAAAATCCAATTTAAAAATGGGCAGAAAACCTGAACAGACTTTCTCCAAAAAGGACATACAGATGGCCAAGAGACATGAAAAGATGCTCAACATCACTAATCATAAGAGAAACACCAAAATAAAACCACAATGAGATATTACCTCAGCTTAACAGTGTAATGTTAATATCAGAATGGCTATCATCAACAAATCAAAAACTAAGAAGTATTGATGAGGATGTGGAGAAAAGGGAACCCATGTGAAACATTAGTGAGATTGCAAATTGGTGCAACCACAATGGAAAAGAGTTTGGAAGTTCTTCAAACAACTAAAAGTAGAACTAACTTATGACCCAGCAATACCACTTCTGGGTATTTACCCAAAGAAAACCAAAACACTAATTTGAACATATGCACCCATATGTTCACTGCAGCGTTATTTACATTTTGTTGATAGCCAAGATATAGAAACAACTTAAGTGCCCATAAATAGATGATTGGATAAAGAAGATGTGGTACTTATATACAATGGAACATTTCTCAGCCATAAAAAAAAAAATAAAAAGATAATAAAATCTTACCAGTCGCGACAACATGGATGGACCTAAAGGGTATTATGCTAAATGAAATAAGTCAGGCAGAGATAGACAAATACTATATGATCTCACTTATATGTGGAATCTAAACAACAAAATTAAAAAAAAAACAGAAACAGACCCATAGATATAGAGAGTAAACTGGTATTTGCCAAGTGGGAGGGGTGGTTAGGGGGGTTGGGTGAAAAAAGTGAAGGGATTAAGAAGTACAAAATGGTAGCCAATAATATTGTAATAACTATGTATGGTGCCAAGTGGGTACTGAACTAATCAGGGGGGGATTACTTCATAAATTATATAAATGTCTAATCATTACACTGTACACCTGAAACTACTATAAAACAATATTGAATGTCAACTATAATTGAAAAAAAATAAAGGAAAACATTGTTAAAGAGTAGATCTCATCTTAAATATCCTCAACCCATTAAAAGTGCAAATCTCTAAAAATAAAATAAAATTCAAAAATTGTGAAATTACACTTAACATAATAAATACTGCCAAAAACTGAAAAAAAAAAGATATGTGGAATCTTAGAGATAAGCTGAACTTGATGTATTGTTACCACACACTCTAAACCATGAAGAAGGTACTACCGAGCTTTTTTGTTGTGATGGCAAAATCGTAGGAAATGGCACCCTTATTTCTTAATCTGTTCTCTAATCTTCTCAGTAAAAAGAACTTCAGTCAAAACAGGAGGGCCCGTAGATTTTATATCCAGTCTTCCTGCTTCAGCAACAGTTTCTTTGTTAGATGAGTCAATAATACCCTCTTCTTTATTTTTTCTTTAAAAAAATCAAACAGGATATCGACCTGCTCTTCAATAGTCCTTTCCAAATCATCATTGAGTATCAGAATTTTTGTATGGTCATGGATTTCATCCATTCTGCACCTTTGAACTTCCCCAACTTTACCCTTCCCCCAATCATCATCCTCTTTTTTTTTTTTCCACAGCATGCGAAGGACTCATTTCACTATGTGGTGGTGGTGGTGGTGGTGGTGGTGGCGGTGATGGTGGGTTTTCACTGCTGGACACAGAACCATTTTCTTTGCCTTTCTTCTTTCTATTTTTATTTTCCTTTTCTTTCTTTCCTGTACCACTGTCACTCTTCTCAGATGAGTTTTTGAGAATGAATGTGCAGAGTTTATGATGTCTGTCAAGCATGACTGGGTAACTAGCTTTACAAGAATTACCTATCATTTGCTTCTTTGGATTGACATGCAGCTGTTTCAGGATTCTCACACTCAGGACAGAGAACAAACTTTTTAATGGATCTATCCATTGTGCGGCTTATTCTCCTCATGAGATCTGTTGACAATGTAACGGTCATTCTCAACATCAAACTGGGTCTATGCTCCCAGGTCACAACCAAAATAGTTGGCAGGATACATTGGAGGCCAATTAAGCACCTTTGCAATGTCAACCATGTTGACCATGTCTTGATTCCATTTTCTTTGCCCTCAACTTTAGCAGTCAGATGGAACATCTTGTAACGATAGAACTGGTCTGACACACTACAGTTGACATTGACAAACGTTTTGGCTTATTAGCAATTTTATCAATAAAATGAAAAGATCTTTGGTCCCAACTTTTTGGTATCTTCTGTCTGAAGAAAGGATGACATGAACAACTACAAGAGTTCTCAGTCTCTGACATGAAAAAAATTTTGGCACTGAGACTGTAAGCTTCTTGGAGGCTACATTTCCCCAATACAAGTGCCAATGGCTGTGCAATGGCTCATTTTCGTCAAATAAAGACATAAACCCAAAGCCACTTGCACGGGACTGGAATGAAATGAGGCATGTGTGAATGGAGTCCTAGAAGGAGCAGCTGAGGTGGCAGAAAAGCACAGTGAGCAGTGGCCCGGTAGGCATCACTGAGCAGCAGGGAGGGGATGACTATTCCAGCGATGTCCAGGGTACACATCGTTGAGCTCCCATGGCCTTGTGACCTGGGACTGAGAGACAGCAACATGAGACTGGACATCGGGGCGCCTTCCCCGCTAGCCAGCATCCCACTTCATGTACTTTCTTTATACCCTTCCAAACTATAACCTGTATCAAATGAAATTAGTTAGATTCCTGATATTAGAATTTAAAATAACATAAGTTTTTTAAATGTACATTTTATCAAATGCACGTTGGCATTTTATAAAAATAATTTGAACCACATCTCCATGACTTAAATATTTATCAAATGCCTACTCTGTGTCCAGCCCTGAGGAGAATAAGAGAAGAGCAAAAGATATGATCTTTACCTTTGAGGAACTTTTGGTCTATTTAGAGACAAAACTAACATTCATGACACAAGTAAAGAAAAAAAAAAGACTACACGAATAGTATATATAGCACAATATAGGGCCCTAGGGTCTATTAGAATTCTGAGCAAAGAACTCTCATGTACATTCACTGGAGAGATTTGATGGAGTCCTCCTACTCTCACAGCACCACTGTTCTTGCTCCTAAGAGGAACTGGACAGAAACCATGTTTGACAAACAATATCTCTAGGGGAGAAGGTTGCACAACCACCTGCAGAAACCAATTTAATCTCACATAATAGGATCTGAACTTCTTTTAAATGAGTTAGGCCACTTGAGAGTTTCACAAGTCAGTTCCCAAATTAATTTAGCATTTATCTTCCAGACAGGCTATTACAGCTAACAATAAACTCCCGTTAAAGGAATTCTGATGAATGTGGCTGAGGAAAGGAGTTCCTCATTTCTCACCCCACTTGACTTTTTTGCAACATGTGACACTGTTGACCAACCACCCCTGCTCCACACCCTACCCAACACCATGCTCTTCTAGTTCCTTTCCTACGCTCTGACTGCTCAGCCTCAAGCCCAGGGTCTGGCACATAGTAGGCACTCAATAAATATTTTTGAATGATTGAATGCTTCTAGTTCTCTTCTCCGACTTTTCTGTTTTCATCCAACATTTAAAGGTAACCATCCTCTCACCATGTCTCCATTTTTAGCACTCTTCTTTTCTACTATACTTGCTCCTAATGAGTGATCCCATCCACTCCCATGGCTTCAGCTTCCACCTATACACTGATGACACCCAAATGCATATTTCCATCTGTCCTCAAAGCCCCATATTTCCAATAGGACCTATTGCCTATAGGACCACTCCTGGGTGTGTTGCAGGCAATTCAAGGTCAATATGTCCAAAACTGAACTCATTATCTTTCTCTTTAAGTTATATGAATATGTTCCTATGTTATGAATGTAGGTTTACAGTCCCACTATCTCCTCAGTCACTAGGGCTAAAACCTTCTAAGGCATCTTCAACCCTTCACACTCTTGCACCCTTCACTCAAAGTATGATCAGTTGCCAGGTCTCATCAGTTTTCCCTCTGTTATCACTGATATCTGTCTCCTATTCCTCATCCTCACTGCCTCAGCACCTTCACTGTTTATTTCCTGGATTCTTGTAATTACTACTTGACTAGCATTCCCTACAATATGTTTAATTTATTTTTCACTCTGTTATCAAAGTAAAACTGAAAATCATATGTCTCCTCCAAAAATCATTTTTTTTTTAATTTTTATAAATCACTTTTTGGCTTATTTTATAAACTTGCATTAGTGAAGAATGATTTTGGTTGCAGGTAACAGAAACCCCAACTAACTTATACAAATAGAGATCTATTTTTCTCACATAAGAGTAAGTCCAGAGGTAAGTAGTCACTGGCATTCATTTATTGGTGCCATCAAGAGCCTAGTGTCTCTTTCGATACTTCTGCACTATCATCCATCCTCAACATGTTGGCTTTTCATCTTCATTTCTGCCAATAATCCGGCTTCAGGATGGCTATTAGGGCCCCAGGTATTGTTACCAGCAATCAGGTGTCAGCACTGTGTGAGAGTCAGGGCTCGGTCCTTGGATTCCCCCGTGGAAGTTTTACGTGGCGGCCCAATGCTTGAAGAAAGACTGCAGGCAAAGAGTAGCAAGCTGAAACAGAAGCAATTTTACTAAGTAAGGCAAGCCAGCAGAGGCTATACTTGGGAGAAAGTCCAAGTGGGCAGCTTGATCAAGGATAGAGTGCCTAGACAAATTGAGGGTTGGCATTTATATGGGCCATAGAGTTTCTTTGTTCTCCCTCTGTCCCTCCTACCTCAAATGGCATGAATTTTCTGCTCCTCCCTTAGATCTTACTACTCTTGTCCTGGGCATGCACAATGTATGCTCTTAGATAAGAAGTCATACTCCTGCACCCTGAAGATTTTGAGGATAGGCACATGCCCAGTTAACTAATTTTGCTCATACCAGTTGAGCACCTTTTTTGTATACTTTCTTCTGCTGAGCTGGTCTTGGGGCCTCATTAACCCTTCATTGTCCCCCTCCCTCCAACTCATAACTACCTATCCTGTCAATGTCATGTCTGCATGACATTGAGGCAGAAACTAGGATGAAGTTGACAGCATTAGCAATGTCTGTGTATTTTCTTCAGGAAAGAAAAGGTCTGCTAGTAGCCTCTCAATATTATTTTGTTTATGTATTATTAGATATAAGTGTGTTACTGTCATGTGGACATCTTGAGCTGCAAGGGAGACTAAGCATATATTTGGCTTTTCAAGTCTCTGTTGTAGGTGCAGGCAAGGGAGAAAGGGACTGGGAATAGATGTTGGGTTATTCAGCACAGTGTCTGCCACATTCTCCTTTCATTTGATCATTTCTACAACCTTATGAGTAAGATGATTATATTCATTTTCAAGTTAAAGATATTGAGATCCAGAGAGTTTAGGTGGTTTGCCCAAGGTCACGGCTAGTCAGTGGCAGAGTCATAGACACCACTATTTGATCCCTACTGAGAGCTTTACCACACCATTGCGGTGTGAAATATTTCCTATATCAGGAAATATTCTAAGTTCCAGGGAATTCCAGGCCTTCGGGAATCTGACCCCAGACTACCTTTCCAGGTTCATCTCTCATAACATCCCTCCACACTCCTATTCACTATCCAAATTCTTGGTTGCCCCTTGACTGTGCTAGATAAC
Source organism: Pteropus alecto (assembly GCF_000325575.1). Lineage (NCBI taxonomy): Eukaryota > Metazoa > Chordata > Mammalia > Chiroptera > Pteropodidae > Pteropus > Pteropus alecto. Next base: position 4,776,208 of record NW_006443567.1, read on the forward strand.
TGTAGACTGCCATTCCCTTGCATGTGCTGATCCCTCAATGGAATGACCTTCCTTTTCCACCCTTGCCCCAACAACATCATTAGGTTTTGTTTATTGAATTGAAATCTCATTCATACTTCAAGATGCAGGTTAAATTCTGCCTCCTAGCTGAAGCATTCCTTAATTGCATCAGTCATAATTATTCATTATTTTTGCCAGAAGCCCCAAGCTCTATTAGAGCACTTTCTTTTACTCTATCATGATAATTTCTTACTTTGTTATCTGCCTCCATCATAAGCTCCTTGAATGCTTCTGAGTCCTAATTATCTCTGTATCCATGCTCCAGAACAGCACCAGGCACAGGGAACAGGGCCAGTGAGCATTTTCTTTGTAATAGCTTTATTGAGATATAATTCAGATACCATACTATTCACTTATTTAATGCGTATAACTCAATGGTATTTAGTATATTCACGGAGTTTTAGAACAATAATCAGTTTTAAAATGTTCTCATTGGCTCAAAAAGAAATCTCATACCTTTTTACTACCACCCCTCAATTCCCTATTGCCTCCAGGCCCCAGCCCTAAACAACCATTAATCTACTTTTTGTCTGTATAGATTTGCTTATTCTGGACATTTCATACAAATAGAATCATATAATATGTGGCCTTTGTGTTTGGCTTTTTCACTTAGCATAATGTTTTCAAGATTGTTTCATGTATGATGAATCAGTACTCTATTCCTTTTTGTGGCCAAATAATATTCCATTGTACAAATATACCAAATTACTTTATCCATTCATCAGTGCATGGCCATTTGAGTTGTTTCCACTTTGGGCTATGGTACATAATGATGTTGTGGTGATGTAAAAATATTTGTTTGAGACCCTGCTTTTAATTACTTTGAGTATATTCCCAGAAGTGGAATTATTGGGTCATACGGTAACTCTTTGTTTAACTATTTGGGGAATTGCCAAACTGTTTTTTATACTAGCTATATCATCTTACATTCTCACCAGAAATGTACAAGGGCTTCAATTTCTCCACATCCTTGCTAATGCTTGCTATTGTCTGACTTTTTGGTTATAGGCATCCTAGTAGGTGTGAAGTAATATCTCATTGTGGTTTTGATTTTCTTTTCCCTGATGACTAATGATGTTGAGCATTATTTCATGTGCTTGTTAGCCATTTGTATATCTTTGCGGGAATTAGCAGGAGGAAAGAGAGAGAGAACAATTAGGAATGAGTAGGAAGCTATTGTTGGTCTCACATGAACTTAAGATATTGTTAGTTATTGTGGAGAGAAAACAAATTTGTATGATAATTAGGAAGAATAGAAAGGAATTGATGTTTGATTCAATGTGAGGGGAAAAGAGAGAGAGGAGTAAAGAATTCTAACTTAGACAATTGAGTGAATGATGGAATCATTAACAAGAGAGGGGACACAAAAGTTTTGAGAGAACATAATTTCATTTGGGACCTGTTGAGCTCAGAATGCCTGTCCATCTAGAGAGGCCTAGAAGGTCTTTAGAGGCTTACACATAAGCTGCTCCTTACTTCAGTTTCTTGTTAATAGATAGAAGTACAATTCTCACTAGTATAGGAAAGTAAACATCTTCTGGATCTTATGAAGCACATAGTATGCAAAAGTTATTCATTCGCCAATTTTTGTGAAATGATCCAGTTTGGAGCTTACATTCTAGCAGAGGAGACAAACAGTAATAAAAAAAATTGGAGTGACATCAGAAGCATGGTGGCATGAGGGATCTCCTTGGATCTCTTCCCTTGAAATAATAAGCTGAACATCTACAACTCAACAAATAACACCAAATTTGCACACAAGCACATCTGAGAGATCTGCACATCAGAGCAGAAGGTCAGAATCGCTCCAGTCTGTGGGGGTAGGTTCGGAGAAATAACAGAACTGCCATACACATCTGGCACTCCCTACAGGATGAGGGGGAAGGGAGATTTCATAGCTGGTTCTCTGAACAGTGCTGCCTGAGAAATCAGCGTGTTCCACACAGAGGAGCCTAGGGATCAGGGCAGAGGGCTGAGCAGGAACTGAGTGCAGAGGGGGCATCAGCTGTGTCTTAGCAGTTGCGGTTGCCAAGCAGGAGGCTAAGATAGAGAGACAGGTCATGCCTCTCTCCCCTGCCACCAAATTGGAGCGTACCCTCCTCCCACCCCATATCCTCTCAGAAGTAGCACCAAGTCCCAGGAAAATTTGCATAACCAGTACTGAAACATACACTACAGCCAGTACCAGAGACAGGCATGGTGATACCGAAACAGGACAGCTAAAACCTGGGGGACAGAACTATAGGAAGGGAAGCAGCTACACACATCCAAGCCTCTTCCAATTAACCCTTACCCCACCCAGTCAGATGGAGTCAGAAAGAACCAGCAGAACATTGCATCTGACTATTGGGGCAGTAATGAGACTTCAGGGCCTCTTTAGAGTTCCAGATCACTTGGATGCCACCTATTGGGGGGAAAAAAAACTCTTCTTATCAACCTGCTTAAGAGAGAGTACTACATAATAAATTTTCTTAAAAAAAAAAAAAAAAGCAGAGTACACTCCCATTAATGCCCAAGTGGAAAAATAATCCATCAAGCACTATGAAAAATCAAAGACACAAGGCTGCTCAGAAAGAAAGTGAAAAATCTCCAGAAAATAAGCTTAAAGGCATAGAAATATACAATTTAAATGACAGAGAATTCAGGATTGCACTTCTGAAAAAAAATATCAGATGCAAAATATTCTGACCGACAATTCTGAGAATTTAGAAACAAAATAAACCAACAAAGTAAATACTTAAGCAAGGGGATTGAACCCCTAAAAAAAGAACCAAATAGAATTTCTGGAGAGGAAGAACACATTAAAAGAGATGAAGAATAAAATAGCAACCTTAAGGAATAGAGCTGACCAGGTGGATGAAAAATTTAGTTATATCAAAGACAGAAATCTGGAAATCACACAGAAGGAAGAAGAGAGACTTTTGAATGAAAAAAAAATGACAGAACTCTACAAGAACTATCTGACATCATCAGGAAAAGCAACATGAGAATAATGGGTATACCAGAAGGAGAAGAGAAGATGAAGGAAACAGAGAGCATACTCAGTCAACAAGAATATCTCAAATCTATGGAAAGAACTGGATCTTCAAATTCAAGAAGCAAACAGAACATCCAATTATCTCAACCTAAAAAGGCCTTCTTCAATACACATTATATTAAAATTGTTAAAAATTAACGACAAAGAAAGAATTCTCAGGGCAGCCAGGGAAAAGAAGATGTTAACCTATAAAGGAAAACCCATTAGATTATCAACAGACTTCTCAGTACAAACCTTACAAGTCAGAAAAGAGTGGAATTCCTTTATTGAAAGAAAGAAATTATGAGCCCAAAATAATATATCCAGCAAAGCTCTGCTTTAAATATGAAAGAGAAATAAAGAACTTTTCAGACATACAAAAGCTGAGGGAGTTCTCTACCACAAGACTTGAATTACAGGAAATACTGAAAGGGGTCACTCCACCTGAAACAAAAGGTCAAAAAATACATAACTATGAGTAAGATGACTAACAAGCAGACAGAAGTAGGAAAGTGCAATCATTTTTAAGAACAGGGTATTATAGGACTCAAGAGGAAGATGGCAGACTAGGTAAAAGCAGGATTTGCCTCCTCCCATGTCCACATTGAAATTACAACCAAATTATAAAATAATCAATGTGTAGAATCACCTGAAGTCCAATTGATCATAGCACATATGTCTGATAATGCAAAGAAGGAGCCACATTGAAGCCAATAGGAGGGGGAAAGTCACAAATTGGGCTGGACTCACACCCATGGGTGGTGGAGGAACACTGGGAGGGAGAGCAAGGCTGCAGAGATCCCCCTTAAGGAGAGAGGGGTCCTAGCCTCATGAAGGGGCTTCCCAACCCACGGTTCCAGCCCAGGGAAGAAAAATTCCCCAAAACTCTGGTTGTAAAAATCAGAAGAGATTCTGGCTGTCTGGATAAGTCAGAAGGAGACTGAAACCCTAGACAACACTATTAGGTCCAAGAGGGCTCAATCCCTATCCTGCCATGTAATGTGGGAACCAGAGTTCTCCTTTACCTTTGTGTGGAAACCGGACCTTGCATGCAGTTTAGCAATGCTACATGCTCATCTCCTGCATTCTGGACTCTCCTCCCTTCCCTACCAATTTACCCACCCAAAATATTCCCACCAAAAAGTCCACCTCAAGCCCCAAATAAGTTTTAGGTCCCCTCGCATTTGGAGCTGACGCCATCTTTGGCTCAGACAGGCTGTCACTCTGCTACAGTAAACCTTGCTTAACACCTTCAGCCTTGTGCGTTCCTTCTTTGGTGAACCTAACATCTAGTGCTGAAACCTAGGAGGGTTTGGTGCAGGTTCAACCCAGTGGCCTCTCCTCTGAGCCCCAAGGTTATTGGTTTACAACCTGGAGAGCAGTGGCCTGCAGCAGCACACCCAGAATAACCTCTGAGTCCTACCTTAACCTTGGGCTCTAAGGGTTTTAACCTTAACCTCCCAAATCCTCTTGGAATCCAGCCAGGGAGAATGCCAGACCGGGAGCTTCAACTTTTCATTGCTGAACTGCCAGTCCACAGCAGACACTTAATTTTTGGGTGAGTGGTAATCCACCTCTTCTCAGGTCTTCTGTCTCTCTTGTTCTCTGACAAATCCTAGCGATAGGTCAAAAGATTCCTCAGCCTCCTGGCCCAAGGTATTTCTGAACTGGGGATGTCAGACTCAGAAAGGACCCCTCTGCTCTATTGGATGGACTCTTTGGGTAGGGATGCCCACCCAAAAAGCTTCTCCCTCCCTTGTAGTTTGCCACTCAACCTCCTCACTTTCCCTGTCTTTCTCATCCTCTTCATCATGGGGAACACACTCTCTACACCTTCCAAAACCACTCTACTTGGCTGCTTATTAAGGAACCTAGACAACCTCAGCCTCAAGGGTGATATCAGACCTCACCATTTCATTTTATACTGTAACACTGCTTGGCCATAATATAAATTGGATAATGGATCTCAATGGCCTGAGAACAGCACCTTTGACTATAACACATTAGAAGACCATGACAACTTCTGTCACCACAATGGAAAGTGGTCTGAAGTTCCCTATGTCCAGGCCTTCTTTACTCTCTGCTCCAGATCCTCTCTCTTTAAACTCTGTTCTACTTATCAGATTTTACTTCTTCACTCCAAACAGTTTACTTCCCTTAACTCTGAAACTGACACTTCCTCTTTTGATCTCACTGACCACAGGCCACCACCCCCTAGGCTCCCACCTCCGTATGCTCCTCTTTTGGCCAACTGCCCCACTCCCTCTCCCCTTAACCCCTCAGCTCCCAACTCCCCCAACTCCCCCTTCCCTGAACCCTTCAGCTACAACCCCCTCCCCCACTGCTTCCTCCTTTAACCCCTTGATCTCTGATGAGTCCAGCTCAGGTCCCTCAGAAACCGTCCTTCTCCCCACCCCACATTCGTTCTAGGACTCACCCCAGGAGCCCGCTACTGTGTTCCTTTAAGGAAAGTAGCAGGAGCCAAGGGTATAGTCTGCATTCATGTCCTCTTCTCTATCTGTAGGACACCTGCCCTCCAATCTATGCAATCAGACAGTCACAATCCAACTACCCAATGGACACTGGACTCAGCGGCTAGACTACCAAGTCTCTCCAGAGGCTAATGGCCTCTTTCTAACAACCATTTTC
>NW_006443567.1:4781947-4792428 GCF_000325575.1 Pteropus alecto
AAAGAATCTGGCTAGCTGCTCAGGGTCAGGCTGATATCCTCCACCAGCAAGATAATCAACAGCTGGTAGAGGCAGTGGAAAGTCAACTGTTATCTACCCTCTCAAGGCCCAACTTTCTTCCCCTAAAGTCATTTATCTCAGTCTCTCTATTACCCCACAATATTGTGCCATTACTTAGACAAAAAAGACCTCATCGCATCCCTACCACTTCCCACCTCAAAACAAGAGCTCCTGTCTTTCCTCGGATTAGCAGGGCTTCTCTGTATTTGAGGCCCTAACTTCAGCATTCTAGCCTGTCTTTTATACCTGGCCTCTGAAGATCCTTTGACTGAACCAATAGATCCCACCATTAATATTAGTCCTTACTTCTGGAAGTTACAGCAGGCCCTTATATCGGCTCCAGCTCTTTGCCTTCCCAACCTCTCCAAACCTTTAACACTTTACACTATGGAAAAGGAAGAAATAGCACTTGGACTCTTAGGACAAGTTCAGGGAGCCAACACTCGGGCAGCTGCCTATCAAAACAATTAGATACTACAGTCGAGGGTTGGCCAGCCTGCCTAAGAGCCCTGGCAGCGACCATTCTTCTAACTCTTGAAAGTCAGAAACTCACATTCGGACAACTCATCACGGTTTATTCTTCACATAACATCTCTGACCTCCTAACATACAAAGCTACCCCAAATCTCCCTCCCTCTAGAATACAAACTTTTCACATAATCTTTATTGAATCTCTCCATGTTACCCTAGCCAAATGGCCTTCACTCAATCCTGCCAATCTTTTACCCATCCCCCAAAAAGAGACTTCACACTCTTGTATAGAAATCCTCAACCTTAAGACTCCTTATTTCCCAAACATAACAGACTCCTCTTTACCCAATGCCTCACACACTTGGTTTATTGATGGTAGTTCTCCCAGGATAGGAAAAAGTTGGCAGACTATGCAATAGTCTCTCTCACAGAGGTCATAGAATCTAGACCTTTCTTGTAGGGACTACCTCTCAAAAGCAGAATTGATTGCCCTCACCAGAGTGTTAAGCTTAGCATCTGGACAAGAAGTTAACATCTATACAGATTCCAAATATGCCTTCCATATTCTCCACTCACATGCCTCAATTTGGGAAGAAAGAGGATTTCACACTACAAAAGAATCTTCTATTACCAATGCCTCCTTAATTCTTAAACTTCTTCAGGCCGCTAGTCTTCCCAAGGTGGCAGCAAGAGTTCATTATAAGGGGCACTAGGCAGGAAACAACCCCATCATATAGGGCAATAATAAAGCAGATACAGAGGCCAAAAGGGCAGAGCAGCAACCACCCCTTTTCTCCCAACTCTTAGCTATTCCTCATTTCATGCCACAATACTCTCCTAAAGAGTCTCATTCTCTCCTCAGGCTTGGAGCAGATAAGGAAGACCTGTGGCTAAAGATGCAAGGAAGGTGTATCTCACCACAAGACCAAGCTCAAAATATCCTGCAAGATATTCACAACTCCTTACACAATGGATTTAAATCACTTTTACAACTCCTTAAACTTTTCATTACTTACAATAACTTTAATACTCTCTGAGATATTACAAAAAATTGCTCTATCTGCTCCACAGTCTCTCCCCAAGGGACTTTACGTCTTCCTTTCCTTCTTATCCATCAGGTTAGGGGCAGCATCCCTGGACAGGATTGGCAAATTGACTTTATACACATGTCTCTCATCAGGAAAACCTGATACTTACTAACCCTTGTAGACACCTTCTCTGGATGGGTTGAGGCTTTCCTCACCACCTCTGAGAAGTCTTCTGAAGTAACCCAGGCCCTGCTCAAAGACATTATTCCTTCCTTTGGATTACCTGCCTCATAATTCAGATAACGGCCTAGACTTCATATCTCAAATAACACAGAAAGTCAGTTCCACCTTAGGTATTTAATGAAACCTACACAGTTCTCAAGAAAAGTTGAAAAAGCTAACTCTTTAATAAAAACCCAGTTAACTAAGCTTAGACTAGAGAGAGGTTAAGGAACCTAGGACTTCACTCTTATCTCTTGCCCTCATGTGCATTAGGGCCTCCCCTCGGGCCCTTTCTTTCCTCAGCTTCTTTGAACTCATGTACAGAAGGCCTTTTCTTCTAGGTAACATCTCAACCACAATGTCCCCATTAGGATATTACGTACCCATGCTAAATCTATTAGACAAATACTAAGAGAACATGCAGACCAAGTCCTGCCAAAATTGTTCACAGGAGATCTTCCACCTACTCTTGTAATCCCTGGTGATTGGGTCCTACTTAAGAATTTACACTCAGAGGATCTTAAATCTAGATGGCAAGGCCCTTGCCAGGTACTTTTAACCACCCCAATTGCTGCAAAGATTACTGGACAGCCAACCTGGTTCCATCTTTCCAGGCTAAAACGAGTCTCCAATAGTTCACCAAAGGACTAGACACCCCAAAATACCACAGCTATTCCATCAGACCTACAAAGCTTTGGCTAGTCCACATTCCTGAAGAAGAGGACTAATGAGTAAACTTTACTGTCCCTGTCCCTTCTGTTCAGGTTCAGACTCTCCCCTTCTTTCATAACAGACAACACCACTACCCCAACAAATTCTTTCAGCCTTAGCACAGTCTCCCCTTTCTCTCTGTCATGAGATTTTAATTTTTTATATGGGATTCACTTTTACAGGGAAGCTTTGATTTCTCATGGACAAGTATCACTCACCTAGTAGATTCATGGGGCAAGGTTCCTCATTATGTAGATCAAGAACACCTCCCATTTCCACCCTATTAATTGTACTTACTTATATCTCCCACCGATCACATGCTTCCTCTTATGCTTCCCTACAGAGCTTTCTCACTCATCGTGAGTGTTCTCTCAATCTCACCCATTCACTCCTCAATAATTCCAACCCTACATTAGCCTAAGACTGCTGGCTCTGCCTTTACCTCTCTTCCTCAGCATACTCTGCCCTCTCCATTCCCCTCACCAAAAAGGAACATATACAAATGACCTTTTCATATCAAAAAGAAAAAAAGGGCTCCATTTTCCTTGAAATAGCAGATACACTCCTTGGAAGTTACTCCACAGCACAGGCTAATCAACCTGCTGATTTCTTCCGCATCTATACCTAATCCCTTGCAAAGGTAGCACACCCCTCCATACCATTAATAAGACCCACTACCCTCATACTCCTTTGATTTCCAAAGCTCCCCTTTGTTTCACAAGAACTAGTGACAATACATCTGTAGGATACCTACCTTTCAATCTATGCAATCAGACAGTCACAATCCAGATCCTCAACAGACACTGGACTCAATGGATAGACTACCAACTCTTTCCAGAGGCTAATGGCCATTTTCTACAAACCGCTCATTTCACAGGCTACCCTACATTCCTTGCAACCTCTTAAAACTGTTCCATACACCCCTCCTTCTTTCCTTGAATTACAACAGTCTCCGCAGTTCCCAAATACTTTCATTGTGGACCTACTAATACTTCTACTCATCAAACTGGGTAACAGAGGTTGCTCCACCCAGAGGATTCCCTGAAACTCCACCTCCCTCAACTCATGGTCCCGCCCAAGCCACATCCAGTTTTGTCCTTGGTGAGTCCAGTGCTCCTTGCTGAGCAGAGACAAGGCTCACACTGGTGACAGCTGGTCTCAGTTTCTAGCATGGCCTCTTGAGGCAACTATAAGCATAGCATCTGTGGATTGCTTGCTGAATCTTAACAGGTGGCCTCCTGAGGGGCACAGGCTGGGTCTAAACTTGGCCTGCAGCTAAAATCCTCTCGGGACTTTGCCACTGGACACCTATTTCACAAGGCCACACTAATAAGACTGGGAGACTTAGCAGCTTTTCTTAGTACATAGAATCAGACACAGAAAGGTAGACAAAATAGGAAGACAAAGAATCAGAAACCATATGAAAGAACATAAAGAGATCCAGGAATAATGGAATCAAACAATCTAACAGATGCAGAGTCCAAAACACTTGTTATAAAGATATTCAACGAATTTAGAGGAAGTGTTGATGAACTCAGTGATAACTTTAACAAAGAGATTAAAAAATAAAAATGGAAATGGAAATTACAAAAGGAAACCAGTCAGAAATGAAAAACATTATCTGAGATGAACAGTATATTAGAGGGAATTAACAGAGTGAATAAAAAAGAGGATCAAATGAACTATATAGATGATGGGAAAGACAAGGACACTCAATCAGAATGGCAAGAAAAAAGAAGCCAAGACTACAATAATAATTTAAGGAGCCTAAAGGACACAATTAAATGTAAAAATATCTGTCATAGGAGTACCAGAAGGAAAACAAGATGTTGAAGAGCTATTTGAAGAAATAATGATGGAAAACTGCCCCCATCTTTTAAAGGAAATAGACACACCACCCCAGCAAGCTCAGAGGGTCCCAAAAAAGAGGAGCCCAAAGAGGCCCATGTGAAGACACATCATTATTAAAATGCCATAGGTTAAATACAAAGAAAGACTCTTAAAAGCAGTAAGTGAAAAGCAGTTAGTTACCTACAAGGGAGCACCCAGAAGACTGGCAGCTGATTTCTCAAAAGAAATGATGCAGGACAGGAGGGCTTGGCACAAAATATTCAAAGTGATGAAAACCTAGAGTCTACAACCAAGAATACTTTATCCAGCAAAGCTATCATTTAGAGTTGAAGAATAGATAAAGAGCTTCCAAGACAAAAATAAGCTAAAGGAATTTATCAACACCAAGCCAGCATTACAGAAAATGTTGGAGGGAATTCTTTAAGAAGAAAAAACATGTATCAAAAACAAGAATAAAGAATGGTAACTACATTTCTATCAACAAGTACTTCAAATGGAAAAGAATTAAGTGCTCCAACCAAAAGATAGAGTGGCTGAATGGATAAGAAAAAAAAAAAGAAAACAAAACCCTTACACACGCTGCCCGCAAGAGACTCATTTCAGATTAAAAGGCACACACAGACTAAAAGGAAGGGAATGGGAAATGATATTGCCTTGATGGACATAGAAGGTATTGTGCTGAATGAAATAAGTCAGACAGAGAAAGACAAATATCACATGATTTCACGTACATATGTAATCTAAGGAACAAAATAAGGAATGACAACAAAAGCAGAAATAACCTCATAGATACGGAGAATTTTTGAGGGCTACTAGATGGGAGAGGTTTTGAAGGGATGGTGAAAAAAGGGCAATGGAATTAAGAAGTACAAATGGATAGTTACAAAATAGAAATAAAAATATAAAGTGTAGCAAAAAGAAAATAGTTCATAATGTTGTAATAAGGGGAAAAGGGGTACTAGAGTTAATGGGGTGATCACTTTTTAAGTTATATAGATCTGTAATCACTATGCTGTACAACTGAAACTAATATAATATTGTATGTTAACTATACTTGAAAAAAATCTCATTGAATTGTACAATGTAAATAGGAGCAACTAATTGTTTATTATATTTCAATAAAGCCAAAGAAAAAAGAAAAATAGAAATTAAAGTAGATAGAAGTAAATGGAAGCATATACCGTGCTCATGGGTAGGAAAAATCAACATCATTAAAATGTCCATAATACACAAAGCAATATAGAGATTCAATGCAATCCCTATAAAATACCAATGTCATTTCAAAGAGTTAGAACAAATAATCCTAAAATTTAAATGGAACCATAAAAGACCATGAATAGCCATGGCAATCTTGAGAAAGATGAACAAAGTTGGAGTTATCACGCTACCTGATATCAAACAATACTATGAGGCTACAGTAATCAGAAAAGCATGGTACTGGCATAAAAACACATGCATTGGTCAATGGAAAAGGATAGAGAGCCCAAATATATGCTCACCAAATATACAACAAAGGAGGCAAAAATATACAATGGCGTTAAGACAGTCACTTCATAAATGGCCCTGGGAAAATGGACAAATACATGTAAAAATAAGAACAGCTTCTTACACTGTATACAAGAATAGACTCAAAATGGATTAAAGACTAAAATGTAAGACCGAAAACCATAAAACTTGTAGAAGAAAACATAGGTAGTAAACCCTCTGATATTGCTAACAGTAATTTCTTTTTGTATATATCTCCTTGCACAAGGGAAACAAAAGAAAAAATACACAAATGGGACTACATCAAACTAAAAAGCTTTTGTACAGCAAAAGAAGCCTCAACAAAACAAAAACACAAGCAACTGAATTGTAGAAGATATTCATTTATGATACATCTGATAAGAGGTTAATATACAAAATATATAAAGAACTCATACAACTCAGCAACAAAAAAAAGAACAACCCAATTAAAAAATGGGCAGAAAACCTGAACAGATATTTCTCCCAAGAGAAAATACAGATGGCCAATAGACATATGAAAAGATGCTCAAGGTCACTCATCATCAGAGAAACGCAAATTAAAATCACAATGAGATATCACCTCATACCTGTCAAAATGGCTATCATCAAAAAATCAAATAACAACAAATCTTGGCAATGGAGTGGAGAAAAGGGAACTTTCATACACTTTTGGTGGGATTGCAAATCGTTACAGCCTCTATGGAAAATAGTCTAGAGGTTTCTCAAAAAATTAAAAATTGATATACCTTTTGACCCAGCAATTGCGCTTCTGGGTATTTATGCAAAGAAAATCACAACAATAATTCATAAAGATCTATACACCCCTATGTTCATGGCAGCACAATTTTCAATAGCTTCCAAGACATGGAAGCAACCTAAATACCCATCAATAAATGATTAGATAAAGAAGGTATGGTTCATATATACAATGGAATATTACTCAGCCATTAAAAAAATAAAATCCTACCATTTGCAGCTACATGGATGGACCTAGAGGTTATTATGCTGAGTGGAATAAGTCAGACAAAGAAAGATAAATACCACGCGATTTCCCTTATTTGTGGAATCTAAGGAACAAAAAGAACAAACTAATCAAAAACAGACTCAGAAATATAGAGGACAATCTGGGGATGGCCAGACAGGAAGGGGGTTGGGGGACTGGGAGTATGAGGTGAAGGGTTTAAGAAGTACAAATTTGTAGTTCATAGATGGTCACGGGGGTGGGGATCATGGCACAGGGAATGCAGTTAGCATTAATATAATGGCTAGTTGGAGAGCCTAGTGTGATCATTTTATGAACTGTATAAATGTCTAATCAGTGTACTATGTACTTGAAACTAATAATAAAATACAAATTAAAAAAAAGAACAGGGTATTATAAGCTTAGGTATTGCATAATTGTTGAAGCCCCACTCCTAAAAAAAAAAATACTCGAAAAAAAGAAGACTATTGCTACCGCAAATTAGTAGTGAACATTTAGTGTATGTAGCAATAATTTGAGACTACAAAAACAGAGAATACAAGGGAGTAGAGATCCAAATCTGCAAATGGGAATGGAAATAAGGCACACACAGAAAAAAAATGAACTATACTGTCCTTTACATAAATTTAGTGGTAACCACACTGCATAAATCCGGAACTAAAAAAAAAATAAAAAATAAAGTCTTTAGAAGTAGGGATTTACAACTTTAAGATAAAGGGCAAGATATCTGGACTAGATTTAACTATAGGTGCCTAGAGATTATACATGAAACCATAATAGCTGATGAAATAGCTTATTGAGGGAACATAGAGTAAGAAAAGGGTGTCAGGAGTAAGTACTGAGGAACAAGAGTTTCCAAGGAGCAGAGGAGAAATAACACACAAATAAGAGTGGCATAGAGTGATGGGGAAGAATATTGAGATAAAAGTTCTAAGAAGCAGGGGGAAATTAAAAAAAACATACTTCCAAGAGTCTGGATAGGACGGGAATAAAAGAAAAGACCATTGGAGTTAGCAATTAAATAGTATCTGGTCATGGCCAGGTTTAAGATAATTTCAGTTAATAAGGTGAAAGCTGAAAAGTGACTGGAAAGCAATTATGAAGATATAGCGATGATGAAATATACTTAGAAAGTTTGGTGAAGGGACTGAGCAAGGAGGTAATTGTAAGAATAAAACAGGTTTGAGTGAGATAATGTATATGAAAGCTCTGTAAAAAAAAAGCACAGGACGGTTATTATTCATTAAGCAAGGGCTATTCTGTACTAAAGACAAAAGACATTCCCATCAGCAAGTGAATGAGTTATTAGGTACGGGAAATGGATTTTCTGTTTGCATGGAAAGGACAGCACTCTCCACTCATATATGTTTTCAGGGTTCTTATTAAGAAGTTACTCCTTCAGGTTGATTTGGCAGTTTCCTTTGATACCCAGAGTAGTAGAGGTCAACGAGATATTGCATTAAGGAAAAGGTCAGAGAATGAAGCTGTACATACATAAATATCAAGGGGCTTGATGACTTTGTGCGCTAAATTGATCCTGATTTGGTATAGTATTGACCCAGCCTGGGTCTTCCAATCAACCCCAAAGCTGCTTTATCAAATTACACATCACATTCACTTTAGTAGAAAGAACGAGGAAAGAGAGCCAGTGCAACCCAACCTGAGAGTTCTCAGGACAAAGATGAGAGAGAGAGAGAGAGAGAGAGAGACTCGTTAATGTGTAAAAATATCAGGTTATGGGCAAATAGGAATCTGAACAGAGTGGAAATCATGAGCCATGGCACTGGTTTTCTGCTATTTCAATGTCTTCTGAAATAAGAAAGACAAATCACTCTGGCAACAACAATAAAATCTTTTACAAATGACAAAGTCCCTCCACACCCATTCTGTCATTTGATCCTAACCATCCCACAAGGTAGGCGATAGAGTGATTATAGTCCCTTTTGTAGTTGCAGAAACTAATGTTCAAGAGTAAGTGACTTCTCAACATGGCCCAGACAATAAATAGCAGAGCTAGTGTTCTACCCCAGGTCTCCTGACTCTGAGCCCAACACTCATTCTGCTAACTACATATCCAGTCTAAACGAACAACAGCCAAATGGTTCTGTGGCCCCTGTGGCAACATGGATACAACACTAAGAAGGTAGAAACAGGTGCTCAAGGATATTTTGGGGCCTGTCTGTAAAGCCAGGGTTTTGTTCCTTAGAGTTAACTTTTCTTCCTGAACTACATATTACTCACTTAAATTCTTGATGCATTATGTAGATTCTTGTTTGAGTAAGACAGACAGTCTTGCCCATGCTGTGTCCATGTCTGATTTTCCGAACAATGCTCCTCACTTTGTTAAATCCTCCTAGGTTTCTTATTCATCTACCCCCCACATTCAGCTGAGAAAAGCCACCACACCTATGAATTCCACATTCTGAAATTTGAATCACAATTTGGATTTATTTCTATGTCTATTATTACTGTCGAGATGTAAGATGAGGGAAAATGGACACATTAGAGAAATGAATTCAGCATAATGAAGGTCATTTTCAATTGTGACTGCCCATTATACAACTATTTGGCTAGCATTACCAACAGATGTCATGCAATAGAATTTTTTTTTTCCTGATATCAAGTTAGCTTCTTGGCAGACCAAGGCTGCTCATTAGTAATCTTGGATTTCTTTTTATACTTTGAGATTCAACTCTATATGTTGGATAGTAGGTGATCCAGCCTTTGTGACATTAAAATCTACAATGACGTTTCCATACAAATCATGATTATTGAGAGGGGAGTGCTCCTTCTTAAGACCTGACTCTGTTTTGCCCTGAATTAGTAACCCTAGTCTAGGGTTAGCCAGGGAAAGAAAAAAGAAGGCATGTGGGATAGAATAGGAAAAAGACAAAGAGGAGGAAGAGAAGGAGCCAGATCTCAATTTTATTGTAAGAATAACTGTAGCAAAGAACATTTAAAATGACCTAAAACAAGATACAGAATAGTTTCGAGGGTGTTCATATAAAGTTCTGGTGTGACATTGTTTTGTGTATATGTGTGTGTGCGCATGTGCTATAATGATAATCAATTTCATTTTGCTTAGTTCATTTCCTAAGGTTCTTTTTTTTTAAATAACCTGAGTTTTTATTCTTTGAGAGTTGACTCTTACTCGCTGAAGCAAAATTAAAGTGCAAGAGGTTCATCCTCTGACAACCAATCTCCCTACTTCTATTCTTTTTTTCCATCAAGCCCATCTTTCACATTTCCCTCACATTGGGAGGGGCCAGGGTCTCAGGGAATCACAAGAGTGGGGTGACCAGTGTTAGCTACATCAATGGAGACTCAGATATGGTGCTTGCCTAGGTCCGCAAGCCGGGTGGAGAAGGGCTCAACAAGGAGCAATGCCCTCTGCCAGTACTTCTGTCTGGGAAAAAACTGCCCCTCCAGCCCTCGCCCTGAAGCCAGACAACTCAATTCCTTCTGGTATGCCCCTGGCACATTTTGAGCTCTGCCCCAGAGCTGGAGCAGAGTGAATGAGTCTGTCACCAAGCATGGGACCCTTAAGAGGAAAGTCTGCAACTCCCTCAGCCCTCCATTTCACTCTGCCACAATCTCAGCTTGTTTTCACAGCCAGAAGTTGTTGGGATCTCTCTACTCGGCACTGGAAC
>NW_006443567.1:4792533-4812848 GCF_000325575.1 Pteropus alecto
CCTTAGTGTGGGACCAGGCTGTTTTTCATCTCTGTCCCTCCTACTAGCAGTCCTCAGGTGGTCTCTTCTGTGTGTCCCCAGTTGTATGACTTCTGTCAACTAGATTTCAGGCAACTCCCAATGATGGCTATTCTGTAATTTAGTTGTAATTTTAATGTGGTCGTGAGGGGAAGCAAGCACAGTCCTTACCTTCTCCTCCATCATGACCAGAAGCTGTCAGAATTTCCTTGTTTCAGAATCCTTTTCTCAGGAGTGAGATTCATGTCCTGACTCTCTTTCTGTCAGCTTTTTGTGGGTTCTCCAACCCCTCTTTTCCTCCACCAGCTGTCTGCTGCCTCCTGAGCCACCTCAGGAGAGGGGAACACACTTCTCCTTCTCCTCCTTGCTATGAAATCAGGCAGGAAACTCAAAGGATCTTACAACTAGGGCCTTCTGTCAAATTATTCATCCTCCAATGAGCTTCTGTTTGAAATGTTATTGGATGATGTGTTGAGACCTGAAGTATTTCCTCTGTAAAACTACTTTGTAGAAGGCTAAGCTGTATTCTGATATGCAAGTGTAACTTGACTGAGATGTCAAATAGATTTTGCTTCACAGCTATTGTAAGGAACCTGAGCAGGGAAGATATATGGAAGATCAGGCAGCTTGGAGTGCTCCTTCCCTTTCCATAGTCCTGATATGTAACTAGTAGTTTTATAAATTTCAGTTCACCGCAGACTCTGGCTATGCAAACCTCTTTGTTGACCAACCATTAAATATATAGGAATGACCCTTCAGAAGTTCTAAATGCTGTGGAGGGTAACTAGGTCAGTAATGGAAGGAGAAGAGAGAAGACCCAAGTGGCATTCATCACAGGCCCAAAGAAACAAAAGAGTTACTTTTACTGAGTGTTTTAACATTTTTAGAAATTTATTTTCTCATCATAGACATTGCTTTGGAATTCAGCTACACCTTCACCATGCCAACACCTCTACACAGCTATTGTTGGGAACTGGACAAAGAAATCACATTAATCATGTGAACATCTGCAATCTTAACTTTCAATGGTCATGAAATCACTTTCAGGGAATCTTTAGATGCTGAGATTGGGACACTTCTACTCTATCTAAGATGCTGAGAGAGATACTACCACCTGTGCTGGACTTCACCTGCTCACTAATATTCTAGTGGTGAGAAGTAAATGTGTGACCTCAATAGAGTCCTTAGGTTTACTCTGGGTGGCTGGTCAGTACACACATAAAATAAAATTGCAATTAGCCATCATGCTATATTCTGCTACTATAGCAGTTTTGCACCTGAGCGTTTAACATTGCATTAGAGAAATAAAGCTTTCCTTGCCATCTTCATCAATTGTTAGGAGAGATGACTTCTGGGTATTTTCTCAATCTTGTCTCACTCTTCCACGTTATTTCAAAGTAAATCCTATACATCATATAACCTCATCCATATATATGTCCAGATACAGATTCATAACAACAACAAAAAACAAATGATCCAATTAAAAAATGGGAAGAGGACCTGAACAGACACTTCTCCCGAGAAGACATACAAATGGCCAACAAAAATATGAAAAGATGCTCAGCATCACTAGCTATTAGGGAAATGCAAATCAAAACCACAATGAGATACCACCTCGCACCTGTTAGAGTAGCTGTTACTAATAGGACAAGTAATAACAAGCGTTGGAGAAGATGTGGAAAAAAGCAAAACCTTATACACTGTTGGTGGGACTGCAAATTGGTACAGCCACTATGGAAAACAATATGGAGGTTCCTCAAAAAACTAAGAATTGATCTACCATATAATCCAGCAATCCCTCTACTGGGTAGTTACCCCATAGACTTGAAAACCCATATCCAAAAAAGATAATTGCACACCGATGTTCATAGTGGCATTATTCACAGTGGCCAGGGCATGGAATGGGATATTACTCAGCCATAAGAAGAGCTGAAATACTGCCATTTGTGACAACATGGATGGATCTCGAGATAATCATTCTAAGTAAAATAAGCCAGACAGAAAAAGTTGAAATTCACATGATATCACTTATGTGTGAGATATAAACCTAAAACCAACAAATGAACAGGACAGAGAGCAGCCAAAGACATTTAAATCGTCTCTGTTAATATAATCTCATTAGTACCCAATCACTTGAGAAGCCTAGAGAAATTAAAGTTATAGCAGGATATAAAATGGGTTACTTTGACAAAAATTAGATTATGCATGGAAATGAAATCCCCCTCATAACACTGATCCCTTACATGTTTTCTGATTACTAGAGAAGCAAGAGTCTCTTGTGCTGGGCTCCCTGTGATCCCTGTCACATGTCCTGCTGCCAGCCCCTTACCAATATCTCCAGCCATGTGTCCCTAGCCTAACTCCACTGGGACTCACATTAGTGAGATCTGTCACCTCACAAACATCTTCAGCATTTCCTCTCAATTACCAGATATCTGTCAACTTGCATGTAAAATAACTTTTTTTTCTAATGGAGAGATAAGGGCAGAAAAACTCTTCTCTCTCTGGTTTCCTATTTAAGGAAAACAATCTCTCCTCTGCTACTGGAAGCCAGCAACAAGATCCCCTTTCCTCAATTCTCAGAGACTCCAACTCACACACCCCCTAGTGGCTGGCCCTGTTAAGCTCTCTCCCTCCAATGGGTTATATCATCTCTTCATTAAAAGCTTTTTATTCACCCCACCATCCCAGAAAATTTTTTCCTTACTCCATCATCCCCAGGGTGGATTAAACCCCAACAGCACCTGAGATAATCATCTGTGTGAATAATGGATCCCAGGACATTTCATACACAGTAGATACACAAAAATGTTACTTAAATTAATGTTGTTGGGCAAGATTTCTGACTCTTCTTTCTCATTTATAGCCTCAACCTTGGGGTAATGGGCTCCTTTAACATATGCTCCTAAACCTCTTGAGAAGCAACTCTCTCTCTCTCTCTCTCTCTCTCTCTCTCTCTCTCGGCTGTCTTTGACCACCACAAATCACCCAGAGTAAGAATTCTATGAATATTCTACTTTAATTGTGTAAAACCTGGGCATAACTATTACACTAAATCAAACAATATTCTTTGCCCATGTACCATATCTTGTTGAATATTCTTGGCATAAAGTTATATTGAGAAGTTTAATTCACAGCAAGCAATATTTAACAACATTTGTTTAGTAGTTGGTATGTGAAGCTGGCATGCCCCCTACCCCTCATGCTGCCAAATTTCTGTTCTTATAAGCCAAGAATCTTTCCACTCTAACTTTGTTACCTCTCTATGCTCTCTGGACTTTCTCACTTCAATCCTTTGACCTATCATCTCTTTGTGGGATCTGGGGACCACATAGAGGTCACCTGTTGTTACATCTATGAGCCACACTGTCTCACTAACTCTCAAATCCTTATTACTAAGTTCATTTGCTGAGAGGCAAGGCTCTTTCTCACAGACCTCTACCCCCAACTCTCAAGCACTCCTTTTCCTCTTAATTTTTTCATTCCTTATTTTAGCTTTGCTTCTAGGCAAAGAGTTACTTTCAGCCTCAAGGGAAATCCTTTCCTCTCCAATCAATGAACAGACATCCACATGCACACAACAAATCTACATCAGTGTCATGGAAAAGCCTTGAGCTTGCCAGACATTCTCAATTTTTGATCAAATCATATGCAGATATTTCCATAGACTCATAGAACCTAGAGGCTGGAAGAGAACTTAATGGTGCCCTAGTCCCACTGCCCTTGCAAAGCTTGAATTTTTTTTTTTATTTTCTATGGATCAAGGACTACAGCTAGAATAAAATCTAGCTATAACAGGATTTGACACAGTCACAGTCCTACAGGTTTAGCAGTTCATTGTGCAGGTAATCCTGCTGTCAAATCAAAAGTCAAAGCAAATGCGCCCTTCTTCATGGGGTCTCAGAACTTAGACCTAATCATCAACAAAGAATACTTATTTATAAATTGATTAGAGGTTGCAACCTTGTGCACATGCATTCTCCAGCATGGTGCCTCTTAGACTTTGTATTAACACTCAGTGTTGCCATGTGCAGTGAGGCTGTCAGTGATCAATAAATAGCCCAAGCTCCCTTGAAGGTGGTGAGATGCAGGATATCTGGAATGAGAAGTCTTAAATTCCCTTCCCGGGCTCCTCTTTTATCTCACTTACTCTTACCTGCTACTTGCATCTCCCTCTTCTCTTGAATCCCAGATTCTCCCAAGGAACAATAGCCTTAGTTTTTATTGAAAGTCTTCTCATGAGGCACCTGTGATTTCAGTCTGAACATGATTTCAGTTTGATGTGCACCTTGGCCACTCAACCTAACAGCATGTTCTTGCCCAGACTTGATATCACCCTGCTCTCTAAGGGTCACCATTCAAGTGTTCAGTCATTCATTCATGTTAAGTTTGAGAAATGCAATATAGACTCTTCTGATTTGATACAGGGGATTTAGATTCAATTAGAATTTCATGCATTCATGTCAAGACAAAGTTCATACTGATACTTCTCAAGATGGTCCGGTTTCAATCTTTTTTTTTCAATTGGTTGCACATTCCAACAGGAGACCTGTACACTTCATACAGAACAGGAAAGGACCTAGACAGCTTGGCTTGAAGTAGAAACTTAAAATGTGTGTTTATCGACTCAGTGACCAACCTTTTTGAATAATCTTAAAGAAAATAAATGTGTAAAAAGATTTAGTTACAAATGGATATTCATTGAAGCATCATTTATAAGAGTGAAAAATTGGAAGAAACCCATATGCCCGACAAGTGTAATTATTATTATTTTTATTTCCAAGAGATGGAATACTATAATCATTAATAACAAAACTACAGATTTATATTTATTGGTAGTCAAAGATATTGTAGATATATTGTTCATTGAAAACATCGGGTTTCAAAGCATCATGTATGCTATGCTTCTATTTCAAAATGTGTGTGTGTGTGTGTGTGTGTGTGCGCGCGCGCGCGCACAGGAAGATATCTAGAATACTATGTACCAAAATATGGTGGTTATTGTAGATAGTGGCACAATGAGTGATTTTAACCTTTTTTTCCTTCTCTACATTCCCAATTTTACTACATGAAACTTATGTTGCTTTTATAATTTATAATATAATCCATATCTGAAAGGGGCTTCAGTAAAAGCAGTATAGTCAGCAACAGAGAGGCATCCTGGCAGCAGCCATTGCAGCAGAATTACTTGCACACACAACTAACAAACTACACAACCCCTTAGTGGCTTAAATAACATAATCATTTCTTTTTCTTATGATTCTGCAATTTGGGGAGGGCTCAGTGGGGATAACTTGTCACTGATCCACGTGGCACTAGCTGAGAGAGCCCAAATGAGGCCAAAGGATCCACTTTCAAGATGACACATTTATGAGGCAGACAAAATGGTGGTAGCTGCCATCTGAGAGCTCAGCTAGAGCTATTGGCCAAGGGCCTGTGGTTCTATTCTTCATGGACATTTCCACAGGCCTTTGTGGGCTTCTTTATAGCAGAGTGCTGAGTTCCAAAAACCCAGATAAAAGCTGCAGGCTTATTATAACTTAGCTGCAAAAGTCCCAAAACATTAGTTCTACCACATTCTATTGGCTAAGGAAGGCACTAGGTCCAGCCTAGATTAAATGGAAAAAGAATTAGACTCTGCTTTTTGATAGGAGAAATAGCAAAGACTTTTCGGCCATCTCTAGTCCACCACACATGGGAACAGAATTAGCTCTTCTACTTGGCCAAGGACCTAAGTCCTACTGAAGGCCACAGACACTTTACTTCCCCACAACTCTCCCCAGAGGTATTATGTTATCATAAGTATAACCATTATCCAAATAAAGAAAACAGTCATGGAGATGTAGACAATAGCATGGGGAATATAGTCAGGAGTATTGTAATAACTATGGATGGTGTGTCAGATGGGTACTGTATTTATCAGGGTGATCACTTCATAAGTTACATAAGTGTCTAGTCACTGTGTTGTATACCTGAAATTAATATAATATTGCATGTCAACTGTATTAAAATAACATATATATAAATAAAAAAGAATGTATAAGAAAGATAAAAAAGAAGAAGCTGTTTATAAGAGAATTAAGAGATCATACTCAGTAAAAAGTTGTTAGACTTCTTTCATTTCTAAATTCTTCATTTTAAAAAGTTGTAATTCCAGAGTAGCAACCACCACTATGACTGCCCATTATCCATCTTTTTTAAATGGGGGTATAAAGACTGCAAGTTAACACAAGTGATTGCACGTCATAAGACTCTGAATAATGTCCTAATCTTTCCAACTTCTTGACCTTTGTTCTTTCTATCCTTTCTGCCTTTCCCTATGTTGATGTTCTTCCTAGTTATTCTTCAAAGCCCTACCTCCCCCAGATGAGATTCCCCTTTCTATTACCCATCTATGTATATTTTAGCAATATCACAGTCTGCCTTTCTAGCACGGGCCTTTTACCCATAATAGATGTACAGTAAATATTCATTTAATAGATGAATAAATGAGTGCTAGAGTTCATTGTATGGCTGTCTTCTTTACTGAGTTGGTAGTCTCTGGCAGGCGGGCTCTCCATTACAGTAATCTCTATAGTCTCACTCCATCCTACAACCGACAAAGAGCCTAGAATTTGTTCGTTCACTCATTCATTCATTCATTCTTTCTTTTTTCTTCTTTAAATAAGTATGTATTGAAGCCCTACTGTTAGCCCACCATTATGCTAGTCCCTACCTTCACGGAGCTTACATTCTAACAGAAGAGACACACAAGTAAACAAAGTAATTATAAACTGTGATAAGTGCTACCAAAGAAAAGAATAATGTGTTATGAAAGAGAATAAGAAAGGGTAACATTTACTTAAGATCTAAAAAATGAGCAGGAACCAGCCACATGAAGAGTAGGGGTTTAATAAAGATTTCCTTAAGTGAAGTGATTGCTATAGGTGGATGATTGTCCAAGCTTATCCTTGATAACTACATATCCTGATCTTTTAACTTTCTCCATTTCAGTTCATAAATAAGCTGTTTTCAAAGAAAAACAAGATTTTAAATGATCATATTTACTACTCAGCCATTAAAGAAGATGAAATATTGCCATTTACAACAATATGGATAGATCTTTGAGGTATTATGCTAAGTGAAATAAGTCATATTGAAAAGGACAAAAACAGTATGATTTCACTGAGATATGGAATATAAAACAAAAATGAAACAAATGAACAAGCAAAACAAAACAAACTCATAGATACAGAGAACAAATCGGTGGTTACCAGAGGGGAGGGGTAGATTAGGGGAACAATAAAGAGGGTAAAGGTGTAATGGTTAGAAACTAGACATTTGGGGTGTGAGCACACTATAGTGTATGCAAATATAGAATTATAGTGTTGCACACCTGAAATTTACATAATATTATTAACCAATAAAAAGTGTTAGGTGAGATTCTAAAGATCTAAAAAGAATTACTGTATTTATACGAAATGATATGATGCATAGTATTTGCTTCAAAATAATCTCAAAGTGAGTAAATAAGTTATAGGTGAAACAAGATCAGACGTAAGATGATAATTGTTGAGGCTGGATGATAGGTATATGAGAGTTCATTATACTTTTTAATACACTTCTGTATATTTAGAGTGTTTCTATAATAAAGGTTTTTAAATAACCATATTTACTGAGGTATTCTGAGGTAGTGCTTGATGAATGTGCAGAGATTGCTAATTCGCCCCTGTTTCTATAGTAATAGAATCTCTAATTTCCACCCAGGTCCATGGCCAGTCAGCATAAAAAACTACAATTTCCAGACTATTTCCAGTTAAGTGAGGCTATGTGATGAGGTTTCTGGCCCATCGGATGTGGAAGTTTTGCAAATTCTAGTTTGTGTCCTTAAAGAAACGAAGGGCCTCTTTGCTTTTTTTGCTCCTTCCTGCTGGTAAGAGACATAGCCATGAGCATGATGATAACATCCTTGGAATAGCTAGGCAAAAAGAAGGAAGGAAACTGGGTGCTGGACAGAACCACCAGAGCAAGGTCACCAAGGCAGCTCAGATTTTTACGTACGAGAGAACTAAACTCTCCTGCTTAAGCCCTTTTTATTTTGAGTGTCTTACAGTTAGCCAAACACATACTCAACTAATACAGTGAATTAAATTACAAAGAAAGAGGGACTTAGAAACCATTGTGCAAAATGTATGCTTTTAAAGAAAGCTTCTTCTGGATCAGAAAGTCCAAATGTAAGTCAATCAAACTGTCTCCTTAAAGGAAAACAGCCTGCAAACATGTTATTAAATGCTAAGAGTAAAAATATCAAATTGATGAAGAGTGTCGACATGCTGGCTTAACCCAATATAGAACAAAGTGCATATTGTAGGCAAATCACAGATTTGGAAAATATCTTCAGCAAGAATGCCAAATGAGTTTATGCCATCCTTTATTGGAAGCTCTTGAAAACTGAGAAGAACAACACAAACAATTTCATAAAACATGGGCAAAATACACATAGTCAATTTAGAGAAAAGCAAATCCAAAGGGCCATCAAACATGGAAAGTTGTTCAAACACACCAGTACTCAAAGAAATGAGAAATAATGGAACACTGACATAATACATTATGTTCATCAGGCTGGCAACAATTTAAAGCATGGCAACACTGATTCTCTTATATGTATTAGTTGAAATATAAATCATTAAGGCTTTCTTTTTGCTCGTATTTATACTGTATAATTCAGTTTTTTCACTTATATTTGGCATACAATAATATATTAGTTTCAGTTGTACGGCATAGTGATTAGAGATCTATATAACTCACAAAATGATCACCCACTAAATCTAGTATCCCTCTTCCTCCTTACATATTTATTACAACATGATTAACTATTTTCCTTATGCCACACTTTATATCCCCATGTCTATTTTGTAACTATTCATTTGTACTTCTTAATCCCTTTGCCCATTTTCACCATACCCCCAGTGCCCTTCCCATCTAGTTGCCCTCAAAATATTCTCTGTATCTATGAGATTATTTCCATTTTTCTTGTTTTTGTTGTTTATTTTGTTCTTTAGATTCCACATGTACATGAAATCATGTGATACTTGTCTTTCTCTGTTCTGTTCTATCTGACTTATTTTATTCAGCACAATACCCTCTAGGTCCAACAAGGTGATATATTTTTCTATCCCCTTCCTTTTAGTCTGCGTGTGTCTTTTAGTATGAAGTGAGTCTCTTGTAGGCAGCATATTGTAGGGGTTTTGTTTTCTTATCCATTCCACCACTCTATCTTTTGATTGGAACACAATTCTTTTCCATTTGAAGTACTTGTTGATAGGAATGTAGATATTACCATTCTTTTTCCTGTTTTTGATACGTTTTTTCTTCTTAAAGAGTTCCCTCCAACATTCCCTGTAGTGCTGGCTTGGTGATGATAATAAATTCCTTTAGCTTATTTTTGTCTGGGAAGCTCTCTATCTCTCCTTTGACTCTAAATGATAACTTTGCTGGATAAAGTACTCTTGGTTGTAGATCCTGGGTTTTCATCACGTCAAATATTTTGTGCCAAACCCTTCTTTCCTGCACAGTTTCTTTTGAGAAATCAGCTGCCAGTCTTGTGAGTAATTCCTTTTAAGTAACTGCTTTTCTCTTGCTGCTTTTAAGATTCTCTTTGTATTTAACCTTTAGCATTTTATTGATGATGTATCTTGGTGTGGACGTCTTTGGGTTCCTGGTTTTGGGGACTCTCTGAGCTTCCTGGGGTTTTATGTCTATTTCTTTCACCAGGTTAGTGAAGTTTTCCATCATTATTTCTTCAAATAACTCTTCAATGTCTTGTTTTCCTTCTGGTACCCCTATGATATGAATATTTTACATTTAATTTGTCCAATAGACTCCTTAAATTATTATTATAGTCTTGGCTTCTTCTTTTTTTTTTTTTGCCGTTCTGATTGAGTATCTTTGGCTTCTCCATTCTCTATATAAATGGTTCACTCTTCTTCTTTATCCACTCTGTCGATTCCCTCTAATATACACTTTATCTCAGATATCGTGTTCTTCATTTCTGACTGGATCCCTTTTGTAATTTCCATTTCCATTTTTGTTGTTTACCTCTTTTTTTAAAATTCTCACTGAGTTCACCTACTCTTCTCCTAAGTTCATTGAGCATCTTTATAACCAGTGTTTTGAACTCTGCATCTGTTAGATTGCTTGACTCCATTATTTCTGGATCTTTGTTCTTTTCTCTCATGTGGTTTCTGCTTCCTTGTCTTTCCACTTTGGCTGCCTTTCTGTGTCTGTTTCTATGTACTAAGCAAAGCTCTTAAGTCTCCCAGTCTTATTATTGTGGCTTTGTGAAGTAGGTGTCCAGTGGCAAAGTCCTGAGAGGGGTTCAGCTGCAGGCCAAGTTTAGCTCCAGCTTGTGCTCTCCCGGAGCCACCTGTTAAGATTCAGCAAGTAATTCATAGATGCTGTGCTTATAGTTTCCTCAAGAGGCCATGCCAGAAACTGAGGCCAGCTGCCACCAATGTGAGTCTAGGCACTGCTTAGCAAGGGGCACCTGACTCACGGAGGATACATTTGGATGTGGCTTGGGTGGAGCTGCAAGTTGAGAGAGGTGGAGTTTCAGAGAATCCTCTTGGTGGAGAGACCTCTATTATCCAGTTTGATGATGTCTCAGCTATGGGGGCACTGAGTCTGCACACTGGGAGGGCTCAACAGAAAAACAATGGATACCATCAGCACTTCTGTAGTGCGAGTCTCACCTCTGGCCCTCACTCTGACAACTCAGTGTCCCCCTGTAAGTCTCTGGTGCCCCTTGCGCAGCCCACCAATAGCTGGTGTTCAGAGTGAACAGGTCCATCACCGGGAAAGTCTACAAGAGGACACGCTCCCTTTAAGAGGCATCTGTAGCTGCTGGCTGCCGCTGCTGTGGCCGCTGTCCCACCCAGCCTCTCGAGACAGGGAAGCCTCACATGCTCGCCCCATTCTACCTCCTCCCTTTTCAGCGTGATTTCTTAATTCTCTCCCTACTTGTAGGGGTTGTTCATTTAGATTCCAAGTGAATTTCCTTGCTGTTTGCTCCTTGCTTCTGTCACAACTTAGATTTGGTTGCCTGAGGGATATACAGAGCCTCTATCATCTATGCCATTTTTTTCTCCCTCTTAAATCATTAAGGCCTTTTAATAAAGCAATCTGGCAGTAGCTGTAAAATTTAAAATGTACATGCCCTTCTACTCAACAATCTCACTTCTCAGAAAATATAACATGGATATAAAGCACAAATACATGGTACATACACAAGGATGCTTATTGCAATGTTGTTCTCAGTAGCATTTAAAAAAAATTGATGCCCATCAATGAAAAATGATAGAATAAATTTAGGCACCATGAAATATGCACAGATGAGAGAGAGAGAGAGAGAGAGAGAGAGAGAGAGAGAAGAGAAGAGAAGAGAAGAGAAGAGGAGAAGAGAAGAGAAGAGAAGAGAAGAGAAGAGAAGAGAAGAGAAGAGGATAAGAGCTATACTAGTGGACTTGGAGAGATGGCCACAGGATATTTAAGAGTGAGGAAAGCAAGATGCAGAACTCTATGTATATGACTCCATTTCTCAAAAATCGTAACCAAGAAAACTTCGCATGGGTATGTGTGTTTGTATATGACTATATGAGTATAGTGATACATATTTATATAAGATAAATATTTATATTTATATATTTAAATACATATATAGTGTTTATGTGTATGGAAACAGAGAGAGAGAGATTCACAAAAGAATGATTACTAAAATGTTAATGGTCATATTGCACATGTGTTTGCTTTCTTCCTCCTCAATGAACATGTATGGTTAAAATGATTAGAAAAATTAATATTGTGCTGGATATTTTCTGTTTGCCCCTCTAGATTCATTCTCTATTCTCCACTCTTCTCCATCCTGCTGAGTTCTTCTAACTTTCTCTAAAAAACAACAGGTTAGTAACAATTTTATTTTTGTTATAAAAATTTTTAATAGCAACTCCACAACAATATTCAAGGTATGTGAGACCATAAGAAATTCTATAGATATTCAATAAAACCATAGAGCCTAGATTTCCATCTCATATAAACCTGAGTGCTGTTACAGATGTTGACCACTGTATCTGTGCTGTACTCCAGTGAGTGACCTTTGCTCGCAGAATGAGAACACTTGGATTTGCATTTACATAGTCCATTTGATACAGCTTCAATCTTACTAGTTTTTCTTATCATAACTGGAATAAAAATACAACTCATTAGATTTTTATAGGTTTTCGTTCCTTTGCTCAATTACACTGCAATTTTCTGGTTTCCCATCCCCCAGGTGCATATAATTGTTTGGAAGCTCTTACGTATTAGACCAAGGAGGCAAACTGTACTTATGTCTTTGGAAATGAAAAACACATTCTCTTATGGCCCTAGCTCCAATGAAGCCTCAGCCACATAAGCATAGGCCACATTTAAATGGCCTCCTGAGATCTCTGCTATTGTGATTATTGAATCAAACTCTTATCATTAGATTGCATCGCAGAATATAGACAAAAATGTTTCTTGGCCAAAAGAAACATCTTAAAAATTACTGCAGTATTCCTAAGAACTTGGGTGAGCCTGAACAAAAATATTGGATCATTAAGTGAAAGAGAAATAAAAAGATTGCTAACTTGATTGTTTCTTTAAGTTTCATGAAAATGCAGCCTTGAGAGAAAAAGAAGGAGAAAAGTACTTGGGTGTGATTGAAAAATATAAGCTTCTCCAACATTATAAATGGATTGTGTTCTAAAGGGTCATTTATGAATCAGTTTGAATCAGAATGTGTTATTCCACAAAGGCAATAAGCTCTATAGTTGAGTGGGTCTTAGGCTGGCCCTGCAAAGCCTACCGTCCTGCCTTCAGGGGCTATCTCCAAGACCTGTCAGGGAAATGGCTCATATTCTGCTGGAAGGAAGAGTGAATATGCAGTTGTTAAGAACTGGGCGTGGGAGCCAGACAGACCTGGGTTTGCATCTGGACCCTTCCAGGTATTATCTATAAGACTTTGGACAAGTCACCTAAACTTTACACTCCAGTTTTCTTCTGTAAAATGAGAATTATAATTACTAACTCACAGTGTCATTGTGGAGTTTAATGAGGTAACATACTAAAAGTGTATGGTATTTGATAGAAATTAAAAGATAAATACTACTGTTAGAGGCAACACTGGCTTCAAATGAAATTTCAAACATCAGCAGTGATTACCTTTAACACCTTCTATCTGCTTTCCCTCACCCAGCATTTTCTTTCTAATGTCCTGATACGTGAATACCCATAGTATTTATCTCTGCTCTAAATTTTACACTAAGAAACTTTACCAAACTGCCCTCCCTGGATTACTGCCCCAATCTACAAAAATACATTCCATTCATCTTCTCTGCCCTTTCTCCCATCAAAATTTCTGTTCATTGTGGTTTGGAAAATCAGTGACCTGTTAATCTGAAATAATAATGTCTGATTTTTTCAGGAGAGTCTGGTTAACCTAAAGTATACTCTAATTAGTGAAACTTCAGTTAACATAATAAAATATTCTAGACAGTGCCATGGGGATATTTTGAAAGCCCGGGTGCTAGGGAAGTGAGAGCATCTGTTCATGAGGAACTTTTGAAAAGTAAAACTTTGAGCTTCTGCTTCCAGGAAGGTAGAGTATATGTACTTTTCCTTATTCCTCTCTCTAAGTTAAAGTCCTGGACACTTGCACACTATACATTTTAAAAAAACTATAAGAAGACTCTGAAACATGGAAAGAAAAAAGCAAACTGGTTAGAAACCTTGGAACTCAAGGAATGACACAGTGGTATGTTCCTTGGATTTTCTTTTTGCCTCAGATATCCCAGACATAGAGCTGAAGAAGCTGAGAACTTAGAAGCACCAATAGAAGCCATCAGATTAAAAAATACCAAAAGACCAGGAAAGGGGCAGCATAGTAATGAAGAAAAATTTTAGTCAATAAGTACTCTACTCTAGCCATATAACAGAAAAAACGGTGGCCCTATTACCACCCACACCAGCAAAGGCCAAATAGGGAACCTGGACTTCCATTTTTAGGAGGCTATAACAAGGTACCACAACACCCCCATCAGGGTGGTGTCAGAGAAGCCCAAGTAGAGAGCCAAACTTTCATCCCCACTGCCCAATAATGATCCTCTACTCTCACAGTATCACTAAAGATCATACAGAAACTTATATTTCTACCTCCACTTGGAAGTTATGAGGAGCCCCCTCCCCTTCTCTGCTAGTTTAGTGTCAGAAGATGCCTAGTCGAGAGTTAAGATTGTCCGGTGTTTACAAGGCCATCCCAAACACAATGTCATTGAAAACCATGTGTGAAGCCAGAACTCTCACCTCCGCTCAACAGCAATGAGGAGCCTGCCCCTTGAGTGTCAATGGAGGCTGAGTAGAGAATCTGAACTACTACCTCCACCTGGCAGTAATGGTACAGAGCCCTTAACTTTACCGGTCAGAATGGTGTCAGAAAAGGTAAACTAAAACAGAAGATTTAAATAATATCCAGAGTTCTGTAATACAAAACTGACCAGGTTTCAATTTAAAAAAAAAAAAAAAACGTAATACTAAGAATCAGGAAGATTTCAAATGGAATAAAGAAAGACGACTGATATTTACTAGCAACAAAACAATAGAAATGTTAGAATTATCTGACGAAGATTTGAAAGCAACCATTATCTAAAATGCTTCAAGGAGCAATAACAAATATTCTAATACAAATGAAAAAAAGTCTAAGGTCTCAGAAAAAAAAAAATAGAACATCTCAGCAAAGAAATAAAACATATTAAGAGGAACCAAATAGAAAATTTAGAATTTGAAAATACAATAACTGGTCAGAAACATAGCAGAATGAGATGTCCCCAGATCTCTTCCCTTGAAACAACAACAAGCTGAACATCGAAAACTCAACAACAGCAACAAACACACACAAACTGCACATTAGTACGTCTGAGCAAGGGATTTGAGCATAAGAGCTACCACAGGTCAGAATCCCAGAAGTGGGGTGGTAGACTGGGAGAAACAAAGGAGTTGTCTCTCGCAGCCAGAGCTCCTTGCAGGAGGGGAGGGAGAAGAGAAGGTGTGGCAGGTTTCCTGAACAGCACTACTTGGGAGAGTTGTGAGTCCCACGCAGCGGCAGTGCCCAGGGATCAGGGAAGAAGGCAGAGAAGCGGGGATGGCAGAGAAACAACAGTTGATTATTATCAGCCATGGTTGCAAAATGCAAGGCCGAGCCACAGCACCCATTCCCCAACACAGAGGGCCCCTCCTCCCATATCCTCTGAGACCGAACACCGAGGAGCCCTAGGGGAATCTGAGCAAATGCTACTGAAACTGTCCCTAACACTGACATGAATTGAGACTGAGGGTAGCGAGCGTGATTGACTATTTATAAGAAAAAAATAGGCATTATTAAGACTTTATATAAAGAAGGGATCAAAGAGGCTTAGACGCCACCTATTGGAAATCGAAAGAAAAATGTCATTTTAGCCACAGGCTAAAAAGAGACTTTTGACAGAAAGTCTTTCTAGGAAAAAAAGTAGAATACATTTCCATAAATGTTCAGGCAGAGAAATAATCCATTAAACATCATGAACAACCAAGGACATGAGGCAGCTCAGAAAGAAAGATAAAAATCTCAAGAAAATGAGCTTAGAGACACAGAAATATGCAACTTCAATAATAGAGAATTTGGCATGGTACTTCTGAAAAAATTCAATGAGATCCAAAATAATTCATATTGACAATTCCAGAAATTGAAAAAACTAGATCAGCAGAATGAATGTTTTTTTTTTTTTGTAAGGAGACAGAACCCCTCAAAATGAACCAAATAGAAATTCTAGAAATGAAGAACACGCTAAAAGAGATGAAAAATGAAATAACAAACTTGGGAAATAGAGTCAATGAAAAGGAGGAAAGGATCAGTGATATTGAAGACAGAAATCTAAAAATAAATCAGAAGGAAAAAGAGAGAAACTGAAGAATGAAAAATAATGAAAGAGAAATACAAGAACTAGCTGGTACAATCAGGAGAGGAACCAAGAATAATGAGTGTACTTGAAGGGAAGGAAAAAAGCAGGGAATAGAAAGCATTTTCAGACAAATAGTTGAAAAGAATTTCCCAAATCTAAGCAATGAATTGGAGCTTGGAATTCAAGAAGACAAAAGAACACCCAATTATCTCAACTCAAAAAGATCTTTTCCAAGACAGATTGTATTAAAGTTATCAAAAATGAACGACAAAGAACAAGGCTGGAAGTATCATTCTGCCTGACTTCAAATTATATTACAAAGCAACAGTAATCAAAATGGCATGGTATTGGCAGAAAAACAGACACACGGACCAATGGAACAGAATCAAAAGTTCAGAAGTAAACCCATATTTGTATAGGCAAATAATTTTTGACAAAAAAGCAAAAAGCATACAGTGGAGAAAGGAAAGTCTCTTCAATAAATGGTGCTGGGAAAATTGGAGACCACCTGCAAAAGAATGAAAATACACTGTTGTCTATCACCACACACTAAAATTAACATAAAATGTTTTAAAGATTTGAATATAAAAACTGAAATAATAAAATGCATAGAAGAAAGCATAGGAACTAAACTCAAAGACCTTTGACTTAAAGATGATTTTATGAATTTGATCTCAAAAGCAAGGGAAGTAAAAGCTAAAATGAATAAATGGGACTACATCAAACTAAACAGTTTCTGCTCAGCAAAATAAATCATCAATAAGGTAAAGAGAGAACCATCTAAATGGAAAAATATATTTGCAAACAACACCTCCAATAAGGGCCTAATATCCAAAATATACAAAGAACTCATACTACTCAATAACAACAACAAAACATGATCCAGTCAAAAAATGGACAGAGGACCTAAACAGACACTTTTGCCTAGACGACAAACAAATGGCCAACAAACATATGAAAAGATGCTCAACATCACTAGCTATTAGGGAAATGCAAATCAAAACCACAATGAGATACCATCTCACACCTGTTAGAATAGCTATAATCAACAGGACAAGTAATAACAAATGCTGGAGAGGTTAGGAGAAATAGGAACCCTCATACACTACTGGAGGGACTGCAAATTGATATAGCCACTATGGAAAACAGTATGGAGGTTCCTCAAAAAACTAAGAATTGATCTACCATATAATACAGCAATCCCTCTACTGGGTAGTTACCCCAAAGACTTGAAAACCCATATCCAAAAAGCTATTTGCGCACCGATGTTCATAGCAGCATTATTCACAGTGGCCAGGATATGGAAGCAACCAAAGTGTCCTATGATAGATGATTGACTAAAGAAGCATTGGTACAAATATACGATGAGATATTACTCAGCCATAAGAAGAGCTGAAATACTGCCATTTGTGATAACATGGATGAACCTCGAGATAATCATACTAAGCAAAATAAGCCAGACAGAAAAAGTTGAAATTCACGTGATATCACTTATGTGTGAGATATAAACCTAAAAGCAACAAATGAACAGGACAAAGAAACAGAAACCCATGGATATGAACTATAGACTAATGGTTACCAGAGGGTAGCAGGTGGGGGAGTAGGGGGGAGATAGATAGGGTAAATGGGGTCAAATATTGGGGTATAGGGGGAGGATGAAGTGGGTAAAGGGGATCAAATATATGGTAGCTGAATGAAACTGGACTTTGGGTGGTAAACACACGATAGAATATACAGATGTCAAATTATAATGTGCATCTGAAAATTATATAATTGTATTAACCAGTTTCCCCAATAAACTTAATAAAAAAAATGAACAACAAAGAAAGAATTCTCAGGGCAGCCAGGGTAAAGTATATGGTAACCTATAAAGGAAAACCCATTAGATTATCGTCGGACATCTCAGCACAAACTTTATAAGTTAGAAAGAAGAGAAATCAAATATACAAACTATTAGATGAAAGAAACTACCATCCGAGAATAATATACCTAGCAAGTCTCTCCTTTAGATATGAAGGAGAAATAAAGACCTTTCCAGACATACAATACTTGAGGGAATTCTCCACTACGAGGCCCACATTACAGAAAATACTGAAAGGGGTCAACTCACTTAAAAGAAAATGACAAAAATATACATAATTATGAGTAAGGAGACTAGTAGTCAAATAGAATTAGAAGAGTGCAACCCTTATTAAGAACAGGGCATTATAAGCTTAAACAATAAGAAGAGATTTGCTATAGCAAGATAGTAATGAACGTTGAGCATAACAGGGACTAATTGAGATAAAAATGACTGAAAAGGGAAGGATTTAAAGATCTAAATTCGCAAAGGAGAATGGAGATAAGGCACACACACAGAACAAAATGCATGACTGTATGTATATATAATTATCCTTTACATATTCGTAATGGTAACCAAATGCCAAAGATTCAGAACTGAAGTATATAACATGAAACAAGAACGACCACAGGGAAAACTCACAAAATCGAACAACAACAACAAAAACACAAAAGACAAGGTAGCAATGGAAATATCGAGCTATCAGAAAGCATAAGAAAAAATTGCTATAAGAAGACCTAATATTTCAATAATCACCTAAGTGTAAATGGACTGAACTCACCAATAAAAAGGCACAGAGTTGCAGATCGGATAACAAAACAGAACCAAACCATATGCTGCCTCCAGGAGACACATCTCAGCTCTAAAGACAAACATAGACTCAAAGTGAAAGGGTGGAAAATGATATTTCAAGTAAATGGTATTCAGAAAAAAATGAGAGTAGTGGTACTAATATCGAATGAAATAGACTTCAAAATAAAAAAAGGTAAAGAAAGATACTGAGGAAACTTCATAATGATAAGGGGAAACATACAACAAAATACGTAACACTTATTAATATCAATGCTCTCAATCAGGGAGCCCTAAAATATGTAAAGCAATTACTAACAGAACTAAAGGGAGAAACAGACCAAAACATTATCATAGTAGGGGACCTAAATACTCCACTGTCGAATATGGACAGACCATCCAAACAGAAAATCAATAAGGAAAGAACATCCATAAATGATACATTAGACCAACTGAACGTAATTGAAATTTACAGAGCACTTCACCCCAAAACAGCTGCCGTTACATTCTTCTATAGTGCACATACAATATTCTCAAGTATTGACGACATACTGGGACACAGAAATAGCCTCAACTAATATAAGCGGGTTGAAATCATACCAACCATATTCTCTGATCATAATGCATTGAAGCTAGATATCAACTGTAAAAAGAAAGCGGGAAGAGCCACAAATACATGGAGATTAAATGACATGCTATTGAAGAATAACTGGATAAGAAAAAGAAATAAAAGGAGAGCTCAAAGATACATAGAAACAAATGATAATGATAGTACAACATACCAAAACGTTGGGGACATGGCATAAGAGGTTATAAGAGAAAAGTTCATATCATTACAGGCTCATCTCAAAAAACAAGAAGGAGCCCAAATAAACAACCTAACGCTTCATCTTAAAAAACTGGAAAAGGAAGAACAAATGAAGACTAAAGTCAGCAGAAGAAAAGATATAATCAAAATCAGAACACAAATAAATGTATTGAAAACAAAGAAACAATTAAAAAATAAATGCAACAAAGAGCCTGTTCTTTGAGAAGGTTAATGAAATTGACAAACCCCAGGCTGGACTCACTACAGAAAAAAGAGAAAGAACACAAATAAACAAAATCAGGGATGAAAGAGGGAAAATTACTACTGACATCGCGGAAATACAAAGGATCATACAAGAATACTATGAAAAACTATATAACACCAAATTTAATAACTTAGAAGAAATGGACCAGAACTTAGAAAAAATACAACCTCCCTAGACTGAATCAAGAAGAACTGGAAAATCTAAATAGACCGATGAACAGTATGGAAATTGAAACAATCATCAAAAATTTACCAAAAAGTAAAATTCCAGGACCAGATGGCTTCACCAGTGAATTCTACCAAACATTCAAATATTTAATACCTATTCTACCCAAACTCTTCCAAAAAAATCAAAGAGGACGCCATACTTCCCAACTTATTTTATGAGGCCAATATTACCCTGTTACTAAAACCTAGTCCAGATAATACACACAAAAAAGAAAACTACAGATCGATATCTCTCATGAACACAGATACAAAAATCCTAAATAATATACTAGGGAATCAAATACAGCAACATATTAAAAAGATTATACACCACGATCAAGTGGGCTTTATCCCAGAGACACAGGGATGGTTCAACATACGCAAATCAATTGATGTGATATAC
>NW_006443567.1:4813696-4817598 GCF_000325575.1 Pteropus alecto
TTTTTTTCTTGTATTCGTTTTTGCTATGCTGAAAGAGATGATTTCATTTTTCCGTGATGTGTTACTTAAACCAGTTGCTAAGATATTAAAATTCTTCTTGATATTTGTCTTAAGAAGGAATGAAATTTGATAGCATATAAGCTTCTCTTGTTTAGAAAAATGCACTTCGCTGTGTGAAACATAAAGATATATTCGATAATAGAATAAAGCACTGAATATAAGACCTGAAACAATAAATTGCATATGTGTGTGTGTTGCTGCCAAATTATACCTCTGAAACTTACTGGATTTTGTTAACCAATGTCACCATAATAAAAAATAGTACAGAAGCTAAGCAGGGTCTGACCTGTTTAGTACTTGGATGGGAAATCACCTATGAATAGCAGGTGCTGTAGGTGTTTAAAAAAATACAATAACTAAAGTTAAACGTTCAGTGTACAAGCTCAACAGCAAAATGGAAGTGGCAGGGAAAGAATCAGTGAACACGTAGATAGAACAATAGTCATTACTCAACTGAACAGCAGAGAAAAAATTGGTTAAAAATTTTAATGGAGCCCCCAAGCACCTAAGAGAATATGTCATCAAAGTCATAGAAGGAGAGAAGAAAGAGAGCAAGTTTGAAAAAGTACTTGAGGAAATAATGGATGAAAACTTGCTAAATTTGAAAAGAGACATAAACTTACAAAGTAAAGAATCATATTAAACCTAAAATGGAATAAACCCAAGGAAAGACATGCCATGACATATCATAATTAAACTTCTGAAAACTGAAGAGAAAGAAGTTTTAAAGCAGTTAGAGAAAAATTCCACCTAATGTATAGAGGAAAAAAATTCAAATGACAGATTTTCATCAGAAACTACAGAGGCCAGAAAGAAGTGGCACAACATTTTTCAAGTGCAGAAAGAACTACAAAACCATAATCCTACACCTAGCAAAAACATTCTTCAGGAACAAAAAGGAAATCAAGATATTTTCAAATAAAAGAAAACTGACAGATTTTTCACCATCAAACCTACCTTAATAAAATAGCTAAAGGTAGTTCTCTAAACAGAAATGGAATGATAAATAGGAACCTTGGGACATCAGGAAAGAAGAAAGAACACAGGAAGCAAAAGTATGTGTGTAAACAAATCTTCTTTTGATTTTTCTAAAGTATATTTATGGTTGAAGCAAAATTATAGCACAGTCTGATGTGATTCTAAATAGAAGAAATATTGAAGACAATTATATTATTAAATGGGGCAGAGTAAAGAGATGTAAAGGTGTTGTGGTCTCTGTACTTCACTCTAATGGGTAAAACAATGGCACCAATGGAATACAATGTTATATGTAAGTATAATATCTAGAATAATACTAAAAAAGTGACATAAAGAGATGCACTCAAAAACAGTAAAGATAAATGAAAATGGAATTCCAAAAAGATGTTCAAATAACAAACAGGCAGGGAAAAGAAAATAGAGATGAAAAGCAAAGAGAAAAAACAAAAATTAAATGGCAGACTTAGGCCTTAACATATTAATTACATTAAATGTGAAATGGTCTACATATACCAATTAAAAGACAAAGAGTGGCAGAGTGTATTTAAAAATATTGCTCAACTATATGCTATTCAAAAATATTCATCTCAAATATGATATAGACATGTTGAAAGTGAAAGCATAAAAAGATAGGTCATCCAAAGAAAAGCAGAAGTGACTATATTAATATCAGATAAAGTAGACTTGCCAGCAAAGAAAATTGTCAGAGACAGAAAGAATATTATATAATAAAAAGGTCAATCCATAATAGACATAGTAGTCATATATGTATATGCACCAAACAACAGCGCTGAAAAATACATAAGGCAAAATTTGGAGAATTCAACATCTCCTTTCAACAACTAATAGAACATCTAGATAAAATAAATCACCACGGATATAGAAGAAATCAACACCATCAACCAACAGGATCTAACCAACATTTATAGAACTCTCTACTCGACAACAGCATATGCACATTCTTTTCAGTTGCCCATGGAACAAATACCAAGATGGACCATATCCTGGGCTATAAAACAAACCTCAACAAATTTAAAAGAACAGAAATTATGCAGTGTGTGTTGTCCGACAAGAATGAAATCAAACTAGAATCAATAACAGAAAGATAACAATAAAATATCCAAACAGTTGGAATCTAAAGAACTACATAACCTATTATCTTTGAAAATTCTCTGTAGACACTCCAGAAAAGTCCCCTTGCACACAAAACTTGGTGTACAATTTAAGGGGGTTAGTCTATAATTTGCTCATTTTAGTGAACAGATGAATACACTTAAAATCAACAACAAAAGAGAGAGTAAAAGGGCATTCTTCAGAAGATACAAGTTATTGTGGATACTATCAGATTCATGATTTTCCTGTATATAAAGAATTCTCCATTGAACTCATAATGTTAAGTAGTGTGGTAGAGTAGGCATGCAGTCTTCAAAATCTGACAGACCAAGGAGGATGGGAAAAAATGGCGTAGATGATAGAAGCCCTGTTCCTCCCTCTGACGACCATATCAAAGTTGTGACGGAAACAAGGAGCAGCAGCAAGGAAAAATTGCCTGGGATCTAGATGAACAAGCCATACGACTAGGGAGAAATCCAAGAGATCACCCTGCAATGGCAGAAGGTAGGATGGGCGAGGACGGGGGCGCTGCCCGGTCTCCAGAGGCTGAGTGAGATGGAGGCTGCGGCAGTGGCAGCGGCAGAAGCCTCTTTAAGGGGCCGGGATCGCAAGCAGATTTTTGCAATGACGGACCTGCTTGCTCTGAGCACCAGTGCTGATTTGGCTGTGTGCAGCGGACACCAGGGACTTACAGGGAGACATCGTCGGAATGAGAGTCAAGGAGAGATTCGTTCTATACAAAAGTGCCGGCGGTATCCATTGTTCTCTGTTGAACCCTCCCCACTACCAGTGCACAAGACATAGCGCCACCATAATAACATCATCGAACTGGATAACAGAGGTCGCACAGCCCAGAGGATTCCCTGAAACCCTGCCTACCCCAGGTGTATCCTCAGCAAATCAGGTGCTCCTTACTGAGTAGCGCCTAGACTCACACGGCACCTGGCCTCTTTTTCTGGTGTGGCTTTTTGAAGCAACTATAAGCACAGCATCTGTAGATTGCTTGATGAATCTTAACAGGTGGCCCTGGAAGGGTAGAGGCTTGGGCTAAGTTTGGACTGCAGCTGAACCCCTCTCAAGACTGTGCCACTGGACACCTACTTCACAAATCCACACTAATAAGACCAGGAGACTTAGGAGCTTTGCTTAGTATATAGAAACAGACATGGAAAGGCAGCCAAAATGGGAAGACAAAGAAGTAGAAACCATGAGAGAACAGAACAGAGATCCAGATATAATGAAGTCAATTAATCTAACAGATGCAGAATGCAAAACACTGGTTATAAAGATGCTCAATGAACATTTGGGAAGTGTAGATAAATTCAGTGAGAACTTCAACAAAGAGATAAAAAAACATAAAAATGGAAATGGAAATTATAAAAGGGAACCAGTCAGAAATGAAGAGCACATCTGAGATGAGAAGTAAATGGAATAAACAGAGTGAATAAAGAAAAGGATCAAATGTCCTATCTAGAGGATGGGAAAGCCAAGGACACGCAATCGGAATGGCAAGGGATGAGATGCCAAGACTATAAAAATAATTTAAGGAGCATATGGGACACTATATACATCTGTTCAGCCTAACTGAAGAAAATCAAGATGTTGAACAGCTGTTTGAAGAAATACTGATGGAAAACTTCTCTAACCTGGTGAAGAAAAAGGATGTAAAACCTCAGGAAGCTCAGAGAATTCCAAAAATCAGGGATCCAAATAGGCCCACACCAAGACACATCATAATTAAAATGCCAAAG
>NW_006443567.1:4818188-4826095 GCF_000325575.1 Pteropus alecto
AGGGAGGGGGGTTTGGGGGGCTGGGAGAATGGGGTGAAGGGTTAAAGAAGTACAAATTAGTAGCTGACAAATGGTCATGGAATTGGGGAGCACGGCATAGGGAATGCAGTTAGCATTAATACGTTGGCTATGTGGAGGGCCAGGGGAGAGAGGGGAGCAATTGGGGGATTGTTTTACCAACTATATAGATGTCTAGCCAATGTACTGTATACTTGAAACTAATTAAAATAAATACATTTTTTAAAAAATCTAACAGACCCAGACCCTGCTACTTTCCATCATAAAAAAGCTAAGCATCTACTTAAAGTCTCACTTTAGTTTCTATGACCATAAAATTGGCACAAAACGGTATCTCCTGTGGCCTGTTTTGAGGATTTCAAGTGATAAATCCTGGGGAGCATAGTGTATCTGCTGATCAACATACACTTTCCATTAAGTCTGAGAACAATAAACTTGTGCCTGATTACACATAGGATTTAGGGAAAATAGGCATTATAAACATTAAAAAACTACAAACAACCTAGTCATGCAATAACTCCTTCATATGAGTCAGACTCAACATATTTATGTTTTTATCAGGCTGGATCCTTCCTATTTAAATGGTAAAAAGACTGCTACTTGGCATATTATAAGTATTTCTACATGTCCGAAGTTTCAAATCCTGTTTTAAATAAAGCAAATAATTTCAATTACTCCTGAAGTTTTTAATTTATGTACTTAATAAGTAATCTTTTTAAAATCTTAGTGAAGGACTCTTAGTAACCCTCTTAAAATCTTACAATTAACTATGGCAGAATTTTCTCAGTGGAAAATTTTCACCTGCTGCCCTTGTTCTGAATTCTAATACATCCACAAAGCATTAAATAAGCCACTGGAAATATCCTTTTTCAAGTGTGTCATTTAAAACATCAAATCCTGAGATTTATTCCTGTGGCAGCCTTGCAGGCCCACTGCTTATAATTTAGATGTATTCCTCTGGCAGCCATGGAGGTGAGCTGCTGGGATCTCCCCACAGAAGAAAAGCCTGATCCTGCGAGGACTGCAGATAGCTAAGCCCCTCCAGCCATGGTGCCTTAGGGACCTGCTGTAGCATTTGCCAAGGCCATGCTCTTCCCAGGCTGCCCCAAGCCAGTGACTGAGTATGGTGGGGGTGTTAGAGCCTGGCCAGTTCCGCCCAATATGGGTCTCTGCTATGGGGAATCTTGGTGCCAGAGGTCCTCGCTGGGCTGGCCAAGACTTTCTCTTGCTGATGTCTGAGGCTCTTTATAGCTATTCTTCCTTCCTTCCTCCTTTCTCCTCATGGGTATCAGATTAGCATTATGACTTGAAGCCTCTCCTGGTCTACTCTAATGCCCTTTATCTTACATGAGCATTATTCTGAATAACTATCTTGCCATTCAAACTCCATCTTGGCTTCCCAGAGCATACAAACTGATACACAAACCTAAAATGTGTTTCTAAGGAAGAGAACCTATAGAGACTCCCAGAAATAATTAGGTATCGAACTTTGCAAACTATGGGGTTCCTAAACTAGCCAGTGGGGTTAATAGCTAACAAACATTTGTTACAGAAGTTCCAAGCAATTGGAAGGGTGGATTACAACCTTGAAAAGTGAGCATGTACAAGAGCCACTCACTGCTTAGGTCTTTCCCTTTTAGTCCCTGCCTTTTTAGATACAGATGGCAAAGGTGCTGAATTCCAAACTGCCAGAGTTCATCAGAATGTGCAAGTTAATTAATCAATTCAGTTTTGGGGGGCCTATTTCTGTTGAATAGCTTATAGGTTTAACTGTTTAATAGTCATTTAAAAATCTATAGTTGTCCTCCATGCAGTTTGCTTGTCAAACTGAATGAGAGTTCTGTGAATGAGAAGATGAATACAGCATGTTGTAATTACTGCATAAATTAAGGATTTGTTCAACTGTGTTTTATTCCGAGAAGATGTCTAAGTGATATTCTGAATTAAATCTAAAAAAACATTTCTACTATTTACTAACTTAGACTTTCTTCCTGACAGAAGCCCCTGAGTTTATGTGTATTCACTAAAATCCAGTCCTAATTGCTCCGTAGTCAGCTATGAATCTTAAGAATTTTAGCTAAGTAGCTAAATTATCTTTGTTGACAAAAAATGGAATTTCTCTAATGATTTGCTATGAAAGTCTCCATATCGTTATTATAGTTATTTTATTTATAGTAAGTTTCAGAGGCTGTGCTAAGAGCATTCACATCAGGATTTATTCATTTAAAAATTAAGCAGGTTGAAAATTAAAAATATATATATAAAAATTAAGCAGGTCGAGCCATCTCTGGATTCTTCTTCAAAGGCCAGTTAACACTATCAGCCAGTGAAAGAACTCCTGAATCCATGGATATTATAGAGTACCACTCTAGTGGGCACAGGCAGATCCAACATCACTTCCTGTATCCAGAGTTTCTCTTCCAAAGGTGGTTATAGGA
The DNA here is from genome assembly GCF_000325575.1 of Pteropus alecto. Taxonomy (NCBI): domain Eukaryota; kingdom Metazoa; phylum Chordata; class Mammalia; order Chiroptera; family Pteropodidae; genus Pteropus; species Pteropus alecto. The sequence continues at coordinate 4,820,645 of NW_006443567.1, forward strand.
TTGGCAAGGGGCTGCGGAAGGGAAAAGGAGAATCTTAGTTCCTTCACTAAGCTCCTGGATCCTCTGCTTCCCCTGTCCTAACTTTCACCACAGCTTCCTTGGCATTACTCCCCCAACTAATTCATAGGATCCATAATGGCAGGGACACTGTCTGTCTTGCTCTATTCTATATGCCTAACAGCACAGAATTTGGCACAATTTTAACTGCCAGACTCCTGCATCCCCCACCCTCAAGCCACTCCCACTTCCAAACATTTCTAACTAACCTGCCCTTCTACAGTTCTAAAACATAATAATAATACAATAGCAGCTCATATTTATTGAGTCATTTTATTCTGTACACCAAGCATTTTACATGCATTTCTCCTTCGATATTCTAAAACCTATGAAATCAATAATGATTTTTTTGTCTTTTTCAATTAAGAAAACAGAGACTCTGAAGGAGAAATGAGATAAAATCTAGAAGTGGCACTGGGAAGCAAGAAGTTGGCCATCCTCCCCAGTGCATGATCATCACAACATCAAGAAGCCACCATTCTCTCAGGTCCCACCTTTCACAGCTGGAGGAAAGAGAAACCTCATTGCCTTGTTTCTTCACCATCCATTCCCTTCTCATGCCAATGCAATCTGACTCTTCTCTTCAGTACTCCACTGAAACTGCTCTGAGGTCCTCAGTGGTCCTCTGTATCTACCCCTTGCCATTCCTCCAAAATAAAAAGAACTGACATGTTTACAGAAAAGTGAACTAAACTTTATAGAGGTTAAGTACCTGCACAAATTCAAAATGCCAGGGAAAGTCAGGATGAGTATTCAGATTTAGATTACTGTGTCTACAACCTCCTTCTCACCTCAACTCTGCTTCCTCACTCCTACCATTGGTTTTCAAAAAAGGAGAAACAACATATGGTGGATGGAGACAGTTTCTAGATGCTCAATAGGTTGTCTATTAAATATGACACCAGAATTTATAATTGTCCATGGAGATAAAGGTTGTATTTCTTCATACCTTCTTTCTGCTTTTAGTTCTCCAACTCTGGAAACATCGTGGTTTGGGAAAACTGGGAGCCCATTTTCAATTTCCCATGAACCAATGGAACAAACAGATTTATATAAAACACCACCTTGAAACTGAGCAAATGAACCTAGCATTGTAATCTTTGTAAAAATATCAAGGTGAAGATGCCAAGAGCTAACTGCCAGAATGTGCACTGTCTCCTTGCAGACCCCTGAGTGAGTGAAAGCACTAAGAAAGTAGCGTGGGCAATTGAGACACACAGTGAGCTTTTGAGCATTATAGATTTTCTGACAATCTGTAACTGACATGAAAAAGTAACACTCCTGGCTTTTTACACTCTCCTCTGCAAGGGTCTTATTTCCTCACCAGACTGGAAGCGCCCAGAGGGCCATGAAAGGGCTTTAGAAAGGCCATGTGGACATGGGAAGAGCATAGAACTACAGTGCAGAAGGCCTGATTCCTGGTTCTATTTCCACTTCTCACTAACTATGAGATATGAGACCATGGGCAACATTTCAACCTCTCTGAGCCTTAATTTCTTCATTTTTCAGTGTGGATTGCACTTCCTGCCCTACATGGTCATTACTGTTAGTATTTGCATCCTTGAACAGCACTTATTTTAATGATAGGCATGTAACAAATCCATGTTTGATGTGCTATCAATTCAAATGAAAGATTTTTATCCATCAGTAAAATTAACAATTGGCTTAAATTCTTGAAGAATATAAGTCATCACTGTCCGGTCAAGATGGTGACATAGGTAAACACTGTGCATGCCTTGTACCATGACCACATTAAAATTGCAGCTAAATTATGAAACAGTCAACCTGAAGAATGATCTGAATACTAGCAGAACATAACTTCTATTACTAGAATATAAAGAGGAGACAGTATTGGGACTGGAAGGAGAAACGAAGACATAAAATGACTGGTCCCACACCCATGTGTAATGGTTGAGAATCAGGAGGGATATCTCAGCTACAGAGCACCCAATTCCCCCCAGAGGAGTGAGGAGCCCCAGCCCCATACCTGGGCTCCCCAACCCAGGGTTCCAGTGATGGGAAGAAGAGTCCCCACAAAATCTGGCTGTGAAAATCAGTGGGGATTCCAGCCATCTAGGTGAGATAAAAAGGAACTGGAAATCTAGATGTCCCCTTTAGGGGCTTATGCACAACTCACTCACTCACAGGCACTCATCTTGGGCTCCAGTGGACTCCTCCACTGTTATACCTTGGGAGACACTTTTGGTAGTGGGCGACCAGTCCCAGCCTGAGCTGCTGTATTTCTTGATCAAATATCAGGCATCTGTGGGCCCAAGGCAGGAAGTAGTGGGCCTCACAGCTCACACAAAATGTCTCAGTGTGAGCTGAGACTTTTGCGAGTGGCCACAGGCTCAGTACTGGCAACAAATCTGAATTTGCAACAACCCGGGGAACACCACTAGCCCCACCTTGGTGACTCCCTGAGACCCCACCTCATCTAACTCTGGTACCCCAATGCTTGTTCAGCTGCTGAGACTTATGGACAGACAGCAAGAAGCCTCAAGCCTGGGGGAGACCTAGGCCATTTCATGAGATACCCCAGGCCGGGTACTGGTGGCAGTCAGCCTTGGTTCACTGTGTGGCATCTCCAGCATACCTCCAGGTCCAGCTCAAGCAGTGACCAAACACAAATAGCTTTGTAGCTTGTACCAGGTAACCCCATACCATTTGCAGGCAGTGACTGACCTTGGCCTGCATGGGAGTCTCTTCAAAGGACTCCAGAACCAACACTCTGGAGGCTGGTGACAGACCTCAGCAGAACGCCATCTGAGTAGTCTCACAAGTGGCACACCCAAGGAGTGATCTCAAAAAGCACACAAACCTGCTGGGAAAAAATGCCTAATCTGTGGGGTCAGCCCATACATTATGGGCACAGACAATCCTCATATTCAGTCAACCTGAGTCTATCTCACTCACTGAAGTGCTAAAAACAATCAAGACTCAATTGCAAATGGAGGGCACACACACAACCACACAAGAGTCACTCCTGGAGCACCCAGTGCAGGTGATCACGGAGAATTCACCACTGGTCTAAACAGAACACCTACATAAGGCCACCAAGCTAAGAATGGGAGATGTAGCAGATATACCTAATACATGAAATAGAGGCAAGCATCCTACCAGATAAAGAGTTCAAAACAGTGGTTATAAGGATGCTCTATGAACTTAAGGAAAGAGTAGATGAGTTCAGTAAGAACTTAAACAAAGAGATAGTATACATATAAAAAGACATAGAAACCATTTTTAAAACAATCAGAATGAAGACTACAATAATTAACATGAAGAATAAACTAGCAGAAATCAACAGCAGATTACATGAAGCAGAAGATCGAATCAGCCAAGTAGTGTTCCATTGTATATATGCACCAATTCTTCTCTATCCAATTGTTTATTGATGGGCTTCCTTTCATATCGTGACTATTGTAAATAGTTCTGCACTGAACATAGGGGTGCACATATTTTTTTCTAATTACTGTTTTGGTTTTCTTTGGATAACTATCCAGAAGTGAAATTGCTGAATCATGAGGTCTAATTTTAATGTTTTCCATAGTGGTTGTATCAATATGCAATCCCACCAGCCGCGCATGAGGGTTCACTTTTCACCACATCCTCACTAACACTTGTTGCTTTTTGATTTATTGATGATTCAGACAGGTGTGAGGTGATATCTCATTGTGCTTTTAATTTACATTTCTCTGATGATTAAGCGACCTTGCGCATTTTTCATGTCTACTGGCCATCTGTATGTCCTCTTTGGAGAAGTGCCTGTTCAAGTCTTGTGCCCATTTTTTGGATTGTTTGTTTTTTTGTTGTTGGCTTGTATAAGAGCTCTATAAATTTGGATATTAACCCCTTATCAGATATATCATTGGCAAACATATTCTCCCATTCAGTAAATTGTCTTTTCGTTTTGTTTATGGTTTCCTTTGTTGTGCAAAACCTTTTTGGTTTGATGTAGTCCCATTTGTTTATTTTTTCTTTTGTTTTCCTTGCCTGAAGAGATATATCAGGGGAAAAAATATTAAGAGCAATGTCAGAGAGTTTGCTGCCTATGTTTTCTTCTAGGAGTTTTATGGTTTTGGGTCTTACATTTAAGTCTTTAATCCATTTCAAGTTTATTCTTATATATGGTGTAAGAAGATGGTCCAGTTTAATTTTTTTTTTTTTTGCAGGCTTCCATCCAGCTTTCTCAATATCCTTTATTGAATAGACTGACTTTACCCCATGGTATTTTCTTGCCTCTTTTGTCATAGGTTAAATGACCATATGGGCGTGGACTTATTTCTGTAATCTTTATTTTGTTCTGTTGATCTATGTATCTGTTTTTATAGCAGTACCATGTTGTTTCAATGACTATAGACTTGTACTATAGTTCAATATCAGGTAGTGTGATATCTCCAACTTTGTTCTTCTTTCTCAGGATTGCTGTGGTTATTCAGGGTCTTTTTTTGGCTCCATATAAATTGTAGGATTATTCATTCTCATCTGTGATAAAAGCCATTGGTATTTTCATAGGAATATCATTGAATCTATAGATTGAATCTATAGATTGCTTTGGGTAGTATGGCCATTTTTAACAATGTTAACTCTTCCTATCCATGAACATGATATATGCTTCCATTTATTTGTATCTTCTTCAATATCTTTCCTCAATGACATAATTTTCCGAGTACAAGTCTTTTACATCCTTGGTTAAATTTGTTTCTAGGTATTTTATTTTATTTTTTGATGCAACTGTAAATGGGATTGTTTTCTTAATTTCTCTTTCTAATAGTTCATTACCGGCGTATCAAAATGCAACTGATTTCTGAATATTAATTTTGTATCCTAGTATTTACTGAATTTTTTATCAGTTCTAAAAGAATTTTTGGTGGAATCTTTAGTATTATCTATATATAATATGCCATCTACAAATAATGACAGTTTTACTTCTTCCTTTCCAATTTGTATGTCATTTATTTCCGTTTCTTGTCTGATCGCTGTGATTAGGACTTCCAATACTATGTTGAATAAAAGCAATGAAAGTAGACATCTTCGTCTTATTTCTGATCTTAAGAAAAATGCTTTCAATTTTTCCACATTGAGTATGATATTAGCTGCAGGTTTGCATATGTGGCATTTATTACATTAAAGTATGTTTCCTCTATTCCCACTTTGCTGAGAGTTTTTCTCATAAAAGGAGGTTGGATTTTGTCAAATGTTTTTTTCTGCATTTATTGATGTGATCATATGATTCTTTTCCTTCATTTTGTTTACATGATGTATCACGTTAATTGATTTACAGATATTGAACCAACCTTGCATCCCAGAAATAAATCCCACTTCATTAAGATGTATGATCTTTTAAACATATTGCGCAATTTGATTTGCTAATATTTTGTTGAGGATTTTTTA
>NW_006443567.1:4826225-4832950 GCF_000325575.1 Pteropus alecto
CCATCTCCCTCCTCCCTCTCCCCTCCTCCCATACCCTCTGGTAACCACTAGTCTATTGTCCATGTCCATGAGTCTGTTTCTCCTGTACGTTTGTTGCTTTTAGGTTTACATTCCACATATAATTGTTATCATGTGGTTTTCAACTTTTTCTGTCTGGCTTATTTCGCTTTGCATGATTATCTCGAGGTCCATTCATGTTGTCACAAATGGCAGTATTTCGTCTCTTCTTATGGCTGCGTAATATCTCATTGTATATATGTACCACAGCTTCTTTAGCCAATCATCTATCATAGGACAGTTTGGTTGCTTCCATGTCCTGGCCACTGTGAATATGCTGCTATGAATATCGGCATGCAAATATCTTTTAGAATATGGATTTTCAAGTCTTTGGAGTAAATACCCAGTAGAGGGATTGCTGGATCACATGGCACATCAATTCTTATTTTTATGGGGAACCTCCATATTGTTTTCCATAGTGGCTGTACCAATTTGCAGTCTCACCAGCAGTGTATGAAGGCTCTTTTTTCTCTTCATCCTCTCCAACATTTGCTATGACTCGTCCTGTTGATTATAGCTATTCTAACAGGTGTGAGGTGATATCTTGTGGTTTTGATTTGCATTTCCCTAATAGCTAGCAATGTCGAGCATCTTTTCATATGTTTCTTGGCCATTTGTATGTCTTCTTGGAAGAAATGTTTGTTCAGGTCCTCTGTCCATTTTTTTTTAAATTGGATTGTTTGTTTGTTTTTTTGTTGTTGTTGTTATTGAGTTGTATGAATTCTTTGTATATTTTGGATACTAGGCCCTTATCGGAGGCATTGCTTGCAAATATATTTTTCCATTTAGATGATTGTCTCTTTACCATGCTGACGATTTATTTTCCTGGGCAGAAGCTTTTTAGGTTGATATAGTCTCATTCATTTATTTTAGCATTTACTTCCCTTGCCTTTGAGGTCAAATTCATAAAATCCTCTTTAAGTCCAAGGTCCTTGAGTTTAGTTCCTATGTTTTCTTCTATGCATTTTATTGTTTCAGGTCTTATATTCAAGACCTGAATTCATTTAGAGTTAATTTTGGTGTGTGGTGATAGACAAGGGTCTAGTTTCATTCATTTGCAGGTGGCTTTCTAGTTTCCCCAGCACCATTTATTGAAGAGACTTTCCTTTCTCCACTGTATTTTTTTGGCATTTTTGTTGAAAATTATTTGCCCATATAAATATGGGTTTACTTCTGGACTTTCTTATTGCATCTATGTTCATCAGAGATATTGGACTATAATTTTTTTGTATTATCTTTGCTTGGTTTTGGAATCAGAGTAATAGTGGCCTTTTTAAATAAGGTTCAGAAACTTTTATCCTCTTGAATTTTTTTAAAATCATTTAGGAAGGGTGGTTACTAATTCTTCTTTAATTGTTTGGTAAAATTTGCCTGGGAAGCCATTCGGTCCAGGACTCTTGTTTGTTGGAAGTTTTTAAATTACTGATTTAATTGCATTAGTAGTAATTGGTTGGTTCAGATTTTCTGTTTCTTCTTGACTCAGTCTTGGGAGATTGTATATGTTTCTAGGAATGTGTCCATTTCTTCCATATTCTCCAATTTGTTGGCATACAATTGCCCATAGTATTGTCTTATAATCCTTTGTATTTCTGTGTAGTCGGTTGTCACTTCTCCTCTTTCATTTCTGATTTGATTTATTTGGGTCTTCTCTTTTTTTTCCTGATGAGTCTGGTTAAACATTAATCAATTTTGTTTATCTCTTCAATGAACCAACTCTTGGTTTCATTGATCTTTTGTATTTGACTTTTTAGACCCTATTTTGTTTATTTCTGCTTTGATTTTTATTATTTCTTTCCTTATATTCACTTTAGGTTTTGATTACTTTTTTTTTTCTTGTTTGGTTAGATGTAAGTTAGAATTTTCATTTGAGATTTTTCTTGTTTCTTGGGGTAGGCCTGTATTGCTATGAATTTCACTCTCAGGACTGCTTTCGCTGTGTCCCATAGATTTTTGGTAATTGCGTTTTCATTTTTATTTGCCTCAAGGTACCTTTTGATGTCTTCTTTGATCTCATTGTAGACCCATTTATTGCTTAGTAGCATGCTAATTCATCTCCATGTGTTTGTGTGTTTTTCAGTTTTTTTTTCTCTTAGTTGATTTTTAGTTTCATACCATTGTGACTGGAAAGATGCTTGGTATGATTTCAGTCTTCTTTAATTAATTGAGACTTGTTTTGTGGCTAATATGTGGTCTATCTTGGAAAATGTTCCATGTGCACTTGAAAGGAATGTATATTCTGCTGTTTTGGGGTGAAATGCTCTAGAAATATCAATTAAATCCATCTGATCTAGTGTGTCATTTAAAGCTGCTCTTTCCTTGTTGATTTTCTGTCTTGAAGATCTGCCCATTAGTGTCAAAGGGGTATGAAAGTCCACTACTATGACTGTATTACTGTCACTCTCCCCTTTATGTCAGTCAATAATTGCTTTATATATGAAGGTGCTCCTATGTTGAGTGCACAAATGTTTACTAGGGTTATGTTCTCTCGTACTGATCTCTTTATCATTATGTAATGCCCTGCTTTGACTCTTATTAAGGCTTTTGTTTTAAAGTATAATTTGTCTGATATAAGTATTGCTACCCCAGCTTTTTTGTTGTTATTGTTTCCATTTTCATGAAATATCTTTTTTTATCCTTCTACTATCAGTCTGTGTGTGACTTTGGATCTGAAGTAGGTCTCTTGTAGACAGCATGTATAAAGGTCTTGTTTTCTTATCCATTCAGCTATCTTATGTCTTTTTATTGGATCATTTAATCCATTTATATTTAAAGTGATTATTGGTGGGTTGGTAGGTAATCATTGCCATTATATTATTCTTATTTATATTCTCTTTCCACTCTGCTTCCTCTTCTTAAAGACAGCCCTTTAACATTTCTTGTAATAGTGATTCAGTGGTCATGAAATCCTTTAGCTTTTTCTTGTCTGGGATGCTCTTTATCTCTCCTTCAATTTTAAATGATAGTTTGGCTGGTTAGAGCAGTCTTTTGTAGTACTTGCTTTTCAAGCACAATTTCATGCTTATCCCTGCAAGGCCTGCAAAGTTTCTGTTGGCAAATTAACTGACATTCTTATGAGAGTGCACTTGTAAGTACTGAGCTGCCTTTCTGTTGCTGCTTTTAGGATTTTCTCTTTCTTAAGGTTTGGCATTTTAATGATGATGTGTCCTGGTGTGGGTGTATTTGAGTTCACCTTGTTTGCGACTCTTGTGCTTTCTGGACTTGTATGTTTATTTCCTTCACCATATTAGGGTAGTTTTCAGCATTATTTTCTCAAATATGTTCTCAGTCTCTTGCTTCTCTCTTCTCGTTCTGGTACTCCTGTCATGTGAATGTTGTTATACTTAATGTTATCCTAGAGGTCCCTTAAACTATTTCTGTTTAAACAGTTTCTGACTGTTTTTTTATAGTTTCTATGTCCTTTTCTTATGCTTACTATTTTTTTGTTAAAATTCTAAATTTCGTGAGCATCCTAATAACCAGTGTTTTGAATTCTGTATCTGGTAGATTGTTTGCCTCCATTATGTTTAGTTTCTTTTCTAGAGGTTTTTTGTTTGTTTGTTTGTTTTTGTTTTTAATTTGGGGCATGTTTCTTTCTCTCTTCATTTAGGTTTTTGGGTTTGTTTCCATGTATTAGGTAGATCTGCTACATATCACAGAGTTGGCATGGTGGTCTTATGTAGTAGGTGTCCTGTGGGGCCCAGTGGCACAGTCTCCCTTATTACCTGAGCCAGGTGCTCTGGGACTGTTGTTTATGTGGGTTGTTTGTGCCCTACTGTTGTAGTTAAGTTTTGATTGCTATTGTCATGTAAGTGAGTAGGACTGATCTTCAAGCTTTCTGTGAGGATTTGTCATGCTCACAGTCTAAAAGCTTCTGCATGGGGACTGATCCCAGGGAGCAGAATTAGTTCCAATGGGCTCTGCTGACTGCTGAGACCACCCTTTGGATGTGCCATTTGTGGACATAATTAAGTGGTGCTCTCTTTTGTCTAAAGCTGGCCTCTGAGTGTGTTGATTCTTGGACCCTTTGGAGTGGCTCCCAGGCAGGTCAAGGTCAGTCACTGCCTGTGACTGGCCCAGTGGCACTAGGGTTTGTGACTTACTATCTGGCATTGGGGAAATTCTCAGTTATTGTTGTTTCAAATATTGCTTCAGTTATCTTCTCTCTTCTTCTGGTATTCTCAATACATGTATGTTGCACCTCTTATAGTTGTCTTATGAGTCTTGTATATTCAGTTATGGGTTTTTTTTCCCCAGTCTATTTTCTCTTTGCTTTTAAGTTTTTCAAGCTTCTATTGACAAATCCCCAGGATAAAAGATGTTTTTCCCTGTTATATCTAATCTACTAATGAATTCATCAAAGGCATTCTTTCTTTCTTTTATAGTGTTTTGTTTTGTTTTTATTTCTAGCATTTCTTTTTTAATTCTTTCTTAGAACTCCCATCTCTCTAGTTACGTTATCCATCTGTTCTTCCATGTCATCTACTTTTTCCATTAAAGCTATTACATAATAATTATAGTTGTACTTTTTTAAATTCATGGTCTGATAATTTCAACATTCCTGTCATAATCTGATTCCGATTCTGATGTTTATTTGGTTTCTTCAAACTGAATTTATTTTTTGCCTTTTAATATGCTTTGTGATTTTTTTGTTGAAAGGTAAACATAATGTACTGGTGTTATGGACTGAATGTTTGTGTTCCCTCAAAATTCATGTGGAAGCCTTATCTGCGGGTGATGATATTTGGAAGTGGGGCCTTTGGGAGGTAATTAAGTTTAGATGAGGCCATGCAGGTGCTCCCTCATGATGAGATTAGTGTCCTTATAATAAGAAGAATAGACTAGAGCTTGCTCGCACTCTGCCAGGTAAGAATCCAACAAAAAGGCAGCTATCCATAAGCCAGAAAGAAGGTCCTCATCAGGAGCCCAATCTGCTGGCACCTTGATCTCTGACTTCCCAGACTCCAGAATTGTGAGAAATAAATGCCTGTTGTTTAAGGCCCCCAATCTATGGTATATTGTTATATCAGTCTGAGCTGACTAAGATAAATAGGTAAAAGGGTCTGTGGTAAATAGGCCTTTAGTAATGTTATGATAAGGTATAGGGAGAGAAGAAGTGTGCTATAGCCTTATGACTACATCACAGTCTTTTGGTGAGCCTGGGTCCCTGGACTGTAAACTTTACCAGTGTTTCTCAGGATGGATAGAAGAGGCTGGAGAAAAGTGTTTCCCTCCCTCCAGGTAGGTTAACCTCTGATAAAACTCTAGCAGATGAGGTTCTGGTTAGATAGTTTCTCTTGAGGGCAGGCCTTGTTAAGAATAATAGGGCCCCTCCCTGGCAGTGTCCTGAGCTCTGTTGTTGAAAGGAGCTGCCACTGATTCCACGGAGTCAGCCTAAGCCTGTTCAGGTCTGCATTGAAATTACAACCAAATTATAAAATAATCAACGTGGAGCATCACCTGAAACCAGCCGATCATAACATCTACGTCTGGTAATATAAAGGAGCCACACTGAAGCCGATCCAGCATAGGCAACAACCATCTGCAGATCGTTTTGTAGTTCTCACCGGGTAGCCCTGAGCAATCAAAAGCAGTGGCTGAACTTGGCCTACTGGAGAGCCCTTCCCAAGGTGCCACAAAACCAAGGCATCTAGAGGCTGGCAACAGACCACAACAGAATAACTCCTGACTAGTCCCATTAGTGATACACACAAAGGGTGGTTGCAACAAGTACACAAGCCTGCTAGGGTAAATCCCTAGCAGGGGACTCAGTGGGGTCAACTCCAAACAACAACTCTTATCCTGTGCATGCAGCCAGTTCCCGCAATTAGTCAGCTTGAGCGTTAATCCCATCCACTGATCTACTAACAACAATAAAGGCTTGGTGACAACAGAAGATCACACACAACCCACACAAAAATCATGTCTAGAGCCTTCGGCTTAAGGGATCAGGGAAAGTGCACTATTGGGCCACACAGGACATCTTCCACATTAGGTTATCTGGCCAAGGCAGAGAGATGAAACAAATATTTCTGACATATGGAAATGAATACAGAGAAGTTAATAAAATGAGAAAACAAAGAAACATGCTATAAATGAAATAACAGGAGAAAACTCCAGAAAATAAGCTAAATGAAATGAAAGCAAGCAACTTACCAGAGTTCAAAATAATGGTATAAGGATGCTCAATGAACTTATGGGGATAATAAATGAGCACAATGAGAACCTAAACAGAGAGGTAGTAAGCATGAAAAAGGATATAGAAACCATAAAAAAGAACCTGACAGAAATGAGGAATACAGTAACTGAAATGAAGAATACACTAGAAGGATTCAACAGTAGATTGGATGAAGCAGAAGACTGAATCAGTGAATTGGAAGACAAGGTAGCAAAATACATCCAATCAGAAAAACAAAAAAGAAAAAATAATTTTAAAAAATGAGGATAGTTTAAGAGACCTCTGGGACAACGTGAAGTGTAAAAATATCCAGATCATAGGAGTACAAAATGGACAGACCTTTAGCCAGACTCACCAAAGAAAAAAGAGAGAGGACTCAAATAAAATCAGAAACGAAAGAGGAAAAATAACCATGGACTCCACAGAAATACAATGAATCATAAGAAAATACTACGAGCAATTATATGCCAACAAATTGGACAATCTGGAAGAA
>NW_006443567.1:4836860-4842723 GCF_000325575.1 Pteropus alecto
ATATACAGTGGAATATTACTCCAATCATTAAAAAAATGAAATCCTACCATTTGCAACAATATGGATGGACCTAGAGCTTATTACGCTGAGTGAAATAAGTCAAAGAAAGATAAATACCACCTGGATTTCACTTTATGCGGAATCTAAGGAACAAAAAGGACAAACTAATCAAAAACAGACTCACAAATATAGTGGACAATTTGGTGATGGACAAAGGAGAGCGGAGTTGGGGGACTGGGAGAATGGGGTGAGGGGTTAAAGAAGTACAAATTAGTAGTTGATAGTTGGTCATGAGGATGGGAAGCACAGCAGAGAGAATGCAGTTGGTATTAATATGATGGCTAAGTGGAGGGCCAGGGGAGGGAAGGAGCAATTGGGGGGATTGTTTTATGAACTGTATAGATGAATAACCAATGTACTGTATACTTGAAACTAATGTAAATATTTTTTTAAAAAAAAGAATAATAGAATGCTCTGGTGTATTTCAAAATTGTTTTTCTTTCCCCCTCTACCTACCAGAAGCATGTGGGGATTTCATTCTGATATTCACTGTGAAGACCTGGTTATGTTCCTGGAAGAAAAACTCACAAAAGTGTAGGAGTTCTCCTATGACTGGGTCCCTCTGAAATTTTTAATTCTTAGAGTTGCCTACACTGAGCCTCCAACTCAGTTTACTGTAATTGTAATTTATCAATTATAGTTCAGGTTTTCCTACCTTGGTACTGATTCCCATGGAGGTTTCTCCTTGGGGGTGTTTGCTTCATTAAGTTGATTCTCTGTATACACGTATATGTCTCTCCAATTTGGGGGTAGCTGTTTGCCCTGTGACCTCACTTCTCTGAAAGATCTAAGAAGAGCTGTTGATTTTTCAGTTTGCGCTTTCTTATTTGTTATTAGGACAGAGTGGCAACTTCTAAGCCATAGTTGTTTTTTCTATTTAATTATATCTTCTTAATCAATTCAGTCCTTATTTCCTATGGTAAAGTGATAAACAGATTTATCTGCTTTTTAAAGGAAAGTGACACACAACAATGAAGACAAAAATCACACTCAGTTCTTTAGATGATGTTTTATTTTCATGAATATATTTCCCTGTTATTGTAAATTTATACTAACTAAATAATGATGGCATTAACTGGTATTCTTAGTGTGCTTTCGATCATCTTCTTCCAAATGTGACTGCCAAGAGAACTTCCTAGCAAACATCACTTAACCACTAAATTGCTCTATTTCTTATATAATGATAGCTTATTTAGATATCGTTCTTCATTCCATTTTCTTCTCTATCTTATTGTCATTAACAATAATGAGATTTCCACACTTTCTCTGAAAAAAAGTATATAATAGATTCTTTGAGCAATTTTTTTTTCCTGCTGCATCTTATGGTAGCAAATGGAACATGTCTTCAGAATCATATTAATGACTCTAGCCTTACCCAAAGCTCTCAAGCTTATGATTCACATCTGATTTGAGCTTTATTTATGACCCTTATCATTCTGTACTATAATTAACTCTTCTCTTTTTTGTTTCCAAACTAGGCTTGGATGTCCTCAAGGGTAAAGGCCATGTCTTATTCATCTCTATATCTTCCATGCTAAGCATCATGCATTGGCACATAGTTGGCACTGAGAAATATTTGTTGAACTTGGATATACTTCCTCTTATCCTTGGTTCACTTTGCCAAATATTTATTCATTCACTTACTAATTGAACATACATTTATTATTAAAAAAATACTCTTCTTTATGAACATGAAAGAGAATTGTTCAAGTGCAATGTTTACTGTGTAACCTAGTCAAGGAATGGTTTTCATTGTACATCATTCATTCGATAACAAAATTTTTACTGAATATATTGAATGTGCCAAGAATGATGATAGGCACCAGAGCAACAGTGATAAACAAGATAGATGAGGTCTTCGCTCTTATAGTGAAAAAGACAGTTATTAAACAGTTATTTAAGCACAGGAGCATGTGTCTCATCACAATCACAGTTTTAAAATTGCCTTTCTCCATCTGCCTACCCCATTGAGCCATTATGTCCTTAAGGACAGAAACTCTGTTTACCTGCTTTGCTGATATTCATCTTCATTACTTCCCAGCACCTAACATAGTACCTGGCACATGGGAAGAGCCCAACTAATGTTAGACAAATGAATTAAAGAATTAAGAAATAACCTACTCAGTGAATAAAGATTACCAGTATTACTATGTAGTAAGATTAACTAGGCAATCTTCATATCTTCTACTGAGCATGTCTTCTTGGATTTATAAACAGCAGATACAACTTATGGAATCATAGCCTAATGTGATCATGACCTATAGAATTTAAGCATACCTTATTTCCATCACTTTATTCTCCTTCTCAGCAGAACAAGGATTGATTTAAGTTTTAAAAAAGTCAAAGAGGACTTGCAAGGAAAGACTCAATAATAATACACAATAGTTATTGAACGTGGAGCAAAATTTGTTCTAAGAATTTTGCATAAATTATCTCATTAAGTACTTATGACATCTCTTTGACATGATATAATAATCATCACTCTCATTTTCAACATGACGAAACTGAGGCTTAAGAAACGTTTAGTGATTTTTTCCATGGTCACACAGCTAGTAAATACTGTAACTGGAAATTGAACTCAGATCTATCTGTCTCTAAACTACAGCCCTAAAACCCCATGATAGATGCCCAGTATTATAGATCATTTGTCTTCAGTGTGGAAAAAGGAAATCAGAATCTGCAGAGGGTCATACCGAGTGTGAAAAAGTATATTCACCCTGTTAAAGATGCTGAGTTGACAGCATACATTTATCTCTTTTCCCTCTCAAGTACTCCCAAAATGATAGCAAAGGAACAGAAAAAGTCATAAACTTATAAGTACCAAAAGGATAAGGAGAAGAGACATTAGCAGGTGAGAAGGAGTTCTACAATTTTTAGAAGTAGGGTGGAAAGGAGGAAGCTACAAGTTTAAATGCCTGTAGAGGAGGATGCTGGACATAAGCCAGCTAATCTGCTCTGTAAAACCCATGAGAGGAACCTATAAGGCAAGTGTGAAGTTTATAACTGAAAACAAGAGCTTGGTTGAATATCTGTATATGGACTGAATACATTCTGAAGTCCTCACCCTCATCCCAAGTAGTTGGTTAAGACACTAAAGGTTTCATCTATGGAAACAGTAACTTGATAGGGTCAGGACTTAAGGGGCATCAAGTATGCTGGAGAGCGGGGTTAAGTCTTAAAATAAGATGTCTTAAAAGTCTGCTCCTGAAACTTTGAGACCATTTTTACCCTCACTCCACACACAGGTTCACCCCTGTTAGGCTCCAAAAATAGCAGCAGCCAGGCTTATATCAAACTCTGCCTCCAAGATATGAAAGAATTATTTTGGAGAAACTAGCCTATCTGTGCAACAAAATCTCCACATATTTACATCTGAGATTTAAGAGTCCCAGTTGAAAAATCTGGCTCCTTGACCAAGCACCCTTTGTTTCACACTACCAGTGAACGATCTTCATGATACATGGATTTTCAATAATTGTTTTTGTGCCTGCCTCACTCTCAAGTATATATAGGCAGCCAAGGATCATGAGATATTTGAATTCTATTTGTTATCACTTCCATTACCACCACCCTCACCCAAACCATTTCTATCTCTCATCTAAATTATCACAATAATCTCTTGATTGGTTTCTCAGTTTTCACACTTGCCCCATTACAGCCTATTTTCAACAGAAGCGTCAGAGTGATACTTTCAAGATCTGCCTAGATCACATCATTCTTCATTATAAAACCCTCCAGTGGTTCCCTATCTTGATCAGAATAAAAGCCAAAGTTCATTTCTAGGTCTGCAAAAGCACTTGCTTTCCAACACATTTCCGATTGCTCTTCCCTTTGTTTACAACACTCTATCCACATTGGCCTCCTGGATGTTAAATTATACCAAACATTTAACATCAGTGGCTTTGCACCTACTCTATGAAAGAAAAAAAATATTTGAATCCCTCTCTTGTTTTGCATAGTTTGCTTTATTTTTCTTTATAGCACTTATCAATCATCATTTGACATATAATTACCATTCCCCTTAAAAATGTAAACTCCATGAAGGCCGAGTCTTCATTTAGAACAGTGCCTGGAACATTTTAAGCACTCAATATTTGTTGAATGAATGAATAAATTTAAGGAAGGTCTACAACATTAAACAAACAAAAGAGAAATGAAGGTATTCAGATTTAGAGAAAATGAAAGAAACATAATAAAATCTGTGTATTAAAGTCTTCATATTGACATCAGTAGGAATGGTTGAGTAAGGACCTCCAAAAAAGTTATCCTCTATGAAACAATGAGAACCCTGGAAAAAATAACATTTAAAAAATGAAGTTCTTAGGAATAAACTTAACAAAAGTAATGCCTACATTGCTTTGAAAAGATTGATAGTAGAAATACGAACATTAAAGGTGATTCTCTGGAAATATCAGATGAAAATAAGTAACATGCTATTAGAAACTAGAGGAACGATAATCCTCATTATAAAATGGCAAAGAATTCGGTCGAATTGTATTCTAGTGTTTTGTGGAAAGTAGAAGTTAAAAAATTATAAACTTGGATATTTAACTGAGAAGATTTTCAAGCAAAGTGTTGAAGGTGCAGCCTGGTTACTGCTTACTGCTTTTAGTAAAATAAAAGAAGTGAGAGATAAATTAAGGAAAATGATTATCAAAAAAATAACTTGGGAAAATATGGCAGAGTACAAGACGTCCCCAGATCTCTCCTCTTGAAACAACAATAAGTTGATCATGTAAAACTCAACAAAAAACACCCAAACTGCACACCAGCACATCTGAGCGTGGGATCTGCACAAAAGAGCTACCACAGGTCAGAACCCCGGGTATTGGGTGGTGGACTGGGAGAAACAAAGAAGCTGCCACTTGCAGCTGGAGCTCTCTGTAAAAGGGAGGGGAGGGGAGAAGGTACAGTGTCTTCCCTGAACAGCCCTGCTTGGGAATGCTGTGAGCTCCATGCAGTGGATGTCAGGGCAGAAGGCAGAGAAACAGAAACGGCAGAAAAGTGGGGACGACAGAGAAATTACAGTTGATTTTTACTAGCCATGGTTGAAAACCGAGGCTGAGCCGCAGACCCGAACTCCCAACCCAAAGGGCCCCTCCCCCATATCCTCTGAAACCAATCACCATGGAGCCCTAGGAGAATCTGAGCAAACACTGCCAAAACTGTTGCTAACACTGACAGGGACTGAAACTGAGAGTAGCGAGTGTGATTAAATATCTATCAGAAAATAAAAAGGCATTTTTAAGGCTTTATATGAAGCAGGGATCCAAGAGGCTTAGATGTCACCTACTGGAAACCTGCCTTCTATATATAATAAATCTTCTTTCTAGAAAAACAGCAGAATACACTTCCATTAATGCCCAGGTGAAGAAATAGTCCATTAAACACCATGAACAACCAAGGTGAAAAGGCAGCTCAGAAAGAAAGAGAAAAATCTCCAGAAAATAAGCTTACAGACATACAAATATGCACTTTAAATGACAGAGAGTTCATAAGAGTATTTCTGAAAAAAACTTTGAGTTCCTAAACAAGTCATATCAACAATTTCAGGAATTGAAAAAAACAGCTAGATGAACAGAATGAGTTCTTTAGCAAGGAGATTGAAACCCTCAAAAAGAAGAGAATAGATCTTCTGGAGATAAAACAAAACAAAACAAAACAAAACACAGCAAGAGTTAAAAAATGAAATAGCAGCTTGGGAAATAGAGTCGAACAAATAGAGGAAAGGTTCAGGGCCATCAAAGACAGAATTTTAGAAATAAATCAGAAGAAGAGAGAAACCGGAAAATGAGGAAAAATG